>NC_069499.1:256862528-257147528 GCF_027579735.1 Bombina bombina | reverse complement strand
ACCTAATATGCTTAATTGGTAGTAGGCTTTTGAGCCTATACAGCTTGGAGTAAGACAACATGCATAAAGAGGATGATGTGGTCAAAATACTCATTTGCCTAATAATTCTGCACTCCCTGTATATGTGTGTATATATATATATATATATATATATATATATATATATATATATATATATATGTGTGTGTATATATATATATATATATATACATATATATATATATATATTGTGTATATAGTGTGTGTGTATATATATATATATATATATATATATATATATATATATATTTTGTGTGTGTGTGTGTATATATATATATACACACACACACACACACACACACACACACATGTGCAGCACTACCACTGTCTGATTTACTATGCAGCACTACCAAAATTTGATTTGAATTTAGCCACCAATCAGCAAGCGCTACCCAGGTCTGAACCAAAAATGGGCTGGCTCCTAAGCTTACATTCCTGCTTTTCAAATACAGATACCAAGAAAAAAAAAGAATGAAGAAAATTGAATAGGATTAGAAAGTTGCTTAAAATGTCATGCTCTATCTGAATAATGATATAAAAATTTGGTTTCCATATCCCTTTAACTAACAATGAGATGGTATGTAATGGGGGGGGGGGGGGCGCAAAATGTTTCCTCGCCTGTGTGGCCAAAAATCCTAGCACCGGCCCTGACCACACCCCTTCTCATTACAGAGATGCACATCACCTAATATGCTTAATTGGTAGTAGGCTTTCGAGCCTATACAGCAATATAAAGAGCATAAAGAGGATGATGTGGTCAAAATACTCATTTGCCTAATAATTCTGCACTCCCTGTATATATATATATATATATATATATATATATATATACACACACACACAGGTATACCCCGCTCATACAGCGGGTTAGGGACCAGAGCCCCGCTGTAAAGTGAAAACCGCCTTAAAGTGAAACAAGGCAGTTTTAGCTTTCTTTTCACTTGCCAGTGTGTCTAAAAACTTGAAAACATGTTTGAACTAACATGAATTAGGCATGCAATAGTGTTACGTTTAGTTTAACACTAGCACAGCCCAGTATTCAATAAATACTGTACCTGTAAAATATTGTCAATTACTGTAGTAAAATTTGCCAGACTATGACACTGAGACACAGATTGCACTGTAAAGCAGTAAGCCAAGTGAACTGCGCATAACAAAATGGTGCCAGTCACTTTTCTCGCAATCTCACGATGATTACAGCACTATTTCAAAATCCTTGGAGGTTGAACTTCAGCTCCACAAAGCGCTGTATTAGCAAAGCGCTGTAAAGTGAAGCGCTGTAAAGTGAGGTATACCTGTATATATATATATAACTATTCCGAAAAAAGTTGGGACAGTATGGAATACAAAACAAACAAACAAAAAGAGTCATTTGAAAATTCAATTCACTGTGTACTATTTTAAAAACACATTATTAACACATTATTTGACGTTTTACTTTGTGAATTTAATGTATTTTTGAAAATATACACTAATTTCAAATCTGATGACTGCAACAAACTCCAAAAATGTTGGGACAGACGACTGTTTACCACTGTGTAACATCACCTTTTCTTTTAGTAACACTTACAAAGCATTTGGGCACTGAAGACACTGGTTGGTTAAGTTTAAAAAGCAGAATGTTTCCACATTCATCGATTATACATGTCTTCAGCTGCGCAACTATACGGGGCCTTCCTTGCCTTATTTTACGCTTCATAATGTTCCACACATTCTCAATAGCAGACAGGTCAGGACTGCTAGCACCCGCACTCTCTGTTTATGCAACCATGCACTTGTAATCTGGACAGAATGTGGTTTGGCGTTTTCCTGCTGGAAAATGTAGGAATGTCCTTCGAGAAGACAACATGTGGATGGCAGCATATTTTGCTCTAAATTGATAACAGTTTGGATGGTTCTTTTCCTCTTTAGCCCAAGAAACACAACGGCTGTTTTTTCTAAAAACTATTTGAAATGTTCACTCATTGGGCCACAATACATGATTCCACTGTGCTACTGCTCATCTCAGATGAGACCGAGTCCAGAGAAGTTGGCGGCGCTCCTGGACAGTGTTGATGTGTGGCTTCTGCTTTGCATAGTAAAGCCTTAAAGGGCCAGTAAACCTAAAAAATAATGTTATATAATTCTGCACATAGTGCAGAATTATATAACATTATATTAGCAGCAGCTTTATAAAACCTAATATTCCCTGTGAATTTTTATTAAAAAATACTATTTTCCAGACCCGCTCTCTGTGCTCTTCTGAGCGGATCTGTTTTTATCACAGAGCGCATCTGGCCAGCGTTATTTCAACTTGTCACATCGCTATTAGTCCTAAATTGCCCCTGTTTCAACTTTTCAGATTTGAAATGAGTGTATATTTTGAAGGGTGAAAATACAGGGTGAATTGAATTTAAAATCACTCTTTTTTTTTTTTCTTCTTTTTTTTTTTTTTTGCATTTTCCATACTGTCCCAATGTATTTATCGCAATGATAAAGCCCTTTGCCTGCTTTTATTTTTCCAACACCTGAGACCTCATATCTTTGAGCCCTTATAACTTTTTTGTCCAATAATTATTTAAATTCTTTTTATTAGATGGTGTTTGATGCAAGTTAAGATCATCACTCCTGCTTATGGCTAAACAACTGCCAGTCGACACTTCCACAATAAATGTGTATAAGGGTGCTAAAACCTTCTTGGTCCCCCTCAAGGATCCATAAACAGCATATAGGAAAACAAAATATAGAAGGTAGCACTCCAAGGTAAGGGATAACCTTTTAATTAAGCAAAGTTTTCTGGGATCCTGCCCCTTTCTCAAGCTATTAGATGGTGTTATTATGAGGTCAAACTAACCCAACGCGCATTAACTTCAATTGCGCTCAAGTGATCGCATTTACTTTCAACTTGTAATAAAACTCGACATGCGCAAACAGCGGTGATAACCCCCCATAACTGTTAACCTGCCCCTCGTAATCTGGCCCTTAATTGGGATCTTAAAATGTTTGCCATTGAACCTCTTGGAATTGCATTAGTAAAAATGTATATGTGGACACGCACATGATTTGTGTTTAGTTTGTGTTTAAAGTGTGTGTCTCTTGTCTGACTTCCACTTGACATGATGTAGGACATTATTTTACAAGCTACAGTATTCCGCACATGTTACAGCACTATGCAAAATATCTGGGATTACAAATCCCACAAAGCTCGACTGCCAAAATTGCTACTGAGCATGTCTACATTTGTTTTTTTTTAGCGGTTTGCTATGACTAAAAATGCTCAAAATATATCAAAATAATGTGAATTTAAACATTTATATCTCAGAAACCATTTTTTACAACATATAAATAAAATCACCTAGTAGTCAAATTTCAAAAACAGTGATTTTTGCTGTATGTTAGGCAAAATGTTTTCCTCCTTTTTTTTTTTTAAAGGGACATTATACACTCATTTTTCTTTGCATAAATGTTTTGTAGATGATCTATTTATATAGCCCATAAACGTTTTATTTTAAATAAATGTATAGTTTTGCTTATTTTTAAATAACATTGCTCTGATTTTCAGACTCTTAACCAAGCCCCAAAGTTTTATGAGAATACTGTCAGCTACCTTCTCCAGCTTGCTGCTGTTTGTGTAAAGGGTCTTTTCATATGCAAAAGAAGGGGGAGGGGGGGGAGTGTCTGATATTTCCCACTTGCAGTAGGCTTTCCAGCTACCTTTTCAACAGAGCCAAACTGACAGCTTCTAAGTAAGTTTTTAAACAGTTTTATACTGGATTTTTATATCAGTATCTGTGCATCTTATTCTTTATAGTAGTGTCTATTACATGCAGTTATATGAAAATGAGTGTATACTGTCCCTTTAAGTACATTTCAGAATTCAATAACGCCAAAAATAATCAATTCACTTACAATTTTTAACATTTTCAGTTACTGAGGGTGTATATCCAATCCTAAGAAAGTACTGAAAAAAAAGCGTTTAATATTGAATAGTCTAGCGTACATAAGCTTTAGCTGTGCTACTGTGTATCTGTAATATTAGTAAAGGAAAAATTGCTGGTAGCCACTGCATGATTACTACTTACTGATACATCTTTTTTTTCACATTAAGTAAAAACACATAGCAATTAGTGTTAAGTGTAACATACTTGTTTTTATCCATTTTGAAAAGAGGTAGTTTTACAAGACAGGCATTTTGACTCTTCCTAATCAACAGAATTTCCAAAAAAGAAGGAATAGAAATTGACGAGGAGTTACAGACCACAAGAAACATGATAGTGAATTCATGCACAACATATACTGTATAGTTATATTAATACAGAATAGGCCTTTATGCTGACACTCAATAGAAATGTATAACTATCTAAAAGGATCATTTTCTTTCACAGATTAGGCAAGATATCAGTGTTACTAATTGTCTTCTTGGATGTGCTTTTACTTCCAAATAAGCCTTTTTTTTTAAAAAAAAAAATTCAATCAAAATCAATACATTCAACTACATTTTCAGCATTTTCCAGGTGACTGGATCTCAAAAACATTTTAGTTTTAGATAATTAAAGGTACATGCAACACTTTGAGATCACAATATAAAATGCTTAATTATGCCTAGTAAAAAGGCTATCCTCAGAACTCATAAAGACTCTCTTCATCTGTCTTTTTCATCCTATGGCAAGTGGCCTTCCATAAACATATAAGTTGTGTTAAGTGCCCCCAATATATGATATCTCGCACATCAGTTGAGTGGCACTAGCCAAACCATAATTACAACCACAAAACCTAGGAAGCACTTTATAAAACAGGTTCAGCAAGTGGGTGCTATTTAGGTGAGAAATGTGTCTGAGCAATCTTGAAGACTCCAACAAGGTGCCAAGCTTGGGAATTCTGGGGTGATCATGAGTTGTGGTCCAGTTTTCAGCATTTAAAAAAGACATTGTTGCCCTTGTGAAGTATATTCTCTTGCAATGATGTCTTTTTATTAAAGCTGGTCAGGTTTTCCGGTTTTAATTTTTCTTTTATTTCTCTTTTTCTTTTGTGCATATGTCAGAGTGAAGTGGGTTTTTTTTTTAGATGTTGCATTTTTGTTGTTGTTTTAATTAATTTCTTTAGTAATATTTTGAAGATGCTCTTGCAATGCTGTACCCTTGCCAGTAGAACTTGTTTTATATGTGCGAGATAAAATCAGCTCTCTTGATTTCTAAAAAAACTGAACTCACCACTCGCTGCTCTGACAAGCGGTTAAAAATCTTTATGAATTTCCACAATTCACCAGCGGCAAAGCTGTGTTAATTTTTTTTTTTAGCATTCCTAAGCAAATTTAATCTATGTGATTCTGCCTATCATTGTATAATGTCTCTTTACCATTTATACAACCTGATAATGTTTAGCAGATTTTGAGGATTTAGCACATCCAATGTCTTAAAAAACTATTTTTCCTGTTATCGGATAGCTAATAGTCTATTTCCGTTTACTTTCAGTGGGTTAAATTTTGGCAATGTAATGGGAACAGCCAACTGCAAAGCCATTTCACATTTATTTTTCATGGATGTGCTTTTTACTAAAATCATGTTTATCATATGAGCTATGTCTCCCTGCATTCATTGTAATCATCTAACTGTAAATGATGTAATGATGATTGTATCATATGCCTATATAATACCTGCTTAAAGGGATGAACCACTTTTAAATTGTTATATATATTTAATTATGCGTAGTTTTAAAAACTTTTACAATATATATGCTGTAAATGCTTTGCTTTTGTGTAAAATTGCTCTTGTCCCATGCTCTCTAGAGAGGCAGAAAGGCAATGTCAGTAACCTAGGTAACCATCAAAATACACAGATTGTGTAAACCAGCTACATACTAGACAATGATTGCTAAGAGCAGTGAACTCATTTAAAGCTAGCTCTACCAGGCCACAATAAAGACCAAAGCAACACTCTTTAGTGTTTTAAAACAATGTAATTATAGTTAATAGTTTAAATAATAGTTTAATAATTAATAAACTAAATTTACGGTTGATCACAGTCTTCCAATCTTTTTTGACAGTTAATAAATTCTTGACTTCAGCTGGTATTGTTAAAAAAAAGAAGAAAAAAGAAGAAAAGTTAGTAGAGAGTGCTTATGGCACAATCAGAATAAGGAAATTAACAGAATAAGGAAAAGCAATAAGCAAAGTGCTTAAATTTACTGAACATGTTTCCTTAAGGAAAACCTAAATATAAAATAACTTTTAATAAATAAAAATTAAAACAACTGAAGGTTATAAAACCTTTTGCCTTTTAGAAAGCTGTTTCTAGTGAAATGTGTATCAGGTGTGAGTCAACTCCCCGTACTTAGACCCACAGGGACTTTTTTTATGTCCTACCAAGGTGCTGAACCAAAAATGGGCCGGCTTCTAAGCTTACATTCTTGCTTTTTAAAATAAAGATACCAAAGAACAAAGAAAAATTGATTATAAGAGTAAATTAGAAAGTTGCTTAAAATTGCATGCTCAATTTGAATCATGAAACTTTAATTTTGACTAGACTATCCTTTAAAAAAATAAAAATCTCATATTTTAAGACTTAAAAAAACATTGCATTCTCATGTGAAAATAGTGCTCTGCTGCAGTGTTCGATCAGCCCATCTTGAACGTAGTACTTAGTCCTAGCAGCTGTCATACTCTGCAAGGGAGCAGGTTCAGGAGTAAGGAGCTGTTGTGCAGAGGTGTCAGGTTTTGGGGTTAATGTTGTGTTTTGTCTGTGTGAGTCTTTCCTTTTAGGCATAATTAAACAGGTACAAGGTTTTAGGAAATAAAGGAGATGGTTTTATTTATAGGATAAAGCAATGCAGAGATATGCAATTAGATAAGACAAAGTCTATAAGTTGTTGTATTAGGCAGGAATACAGTTCTTTATAATAACAGGCAGGATACTTGCATATGCTCTAGACTGGAACAGTGAAATTACACGCAGGAAAGCAGAGCTTTGTAATAACAAGCAGGATACTTGCATATGCTGTAGAACTGGAGCTGAGTAGAATCAGGCAGGAAAACAGTGCTTGTATAACAGACAGGATACTTGCATATGCTGAAGACTGGAATGTGTAATTACACTGAGGAAGGCAGAGCTTTGTAATAACAAGCAGGATTCTTGCATATGCTGTAGAACTGGTACTTTAAGGAAACTTGTATAAACTGCAAACTGGTACTTTGTAGAAACAAACAGGATATTTGCATAGACTGCAATTGGAACTTTGTAGTATCAGGAAACAAGCAAGCAAAAGTACCTGAATCAGTCCTTAGGAAATAAAGTTTTAGGCAAGTTCAATTGCCAGGAATTCAGTCCAAAAATGAAACACAGTACCAAGGAATTATCCAGAAGAGAAGTCAGTAATTGAAACAGAAGTCAGGAACCAGGAAATCCAAGATAACTGTATTTCTCACAGGAAACAGGAGCAGAGAGTGTTTCAGAGTATCACTCTTAATGTGAAAGCACATAATTGCAAACAAACCACCAAGATAAAGCAGGCTGCTGATTAAATGATTTCTTTCAGCTGGCAAGCAGGTGGAGCCAGAGAGCCAAAGTTGCAGCAAACAGAAAAACACAATATTCCTTTCCTGTGATCAAGCCATCTGGTGGCATAGTGGTAACACAACAGGCTGGGAAATAACAGCTGCAGAAATAGAGACAGGTCCCAGGTTCAATTCCAGACAGAACCCTGACATTACCCCCTCCTCAAGGACGACCTCTGGGCGGACTTGGCATTCTCATATAACTCCAAATCTTTAATGCGTACCAAAGTGCCATCAGAGGCATATGCACAATCAGAGGGTATTATCTTCTTTGAAGGGCTCTCCAGAAGAGGATTCTGGGGACTGGAATCAGTATAGAGGGCCCCATCAGGACTGATCTTTGGTTTCTGTGCAGTTCTAGGCTGGTAGGTTTTAAAGAGGTGGGTCTGAGGTAGAGGTGGTAAAGGACCTTTTGACCGCACAGCAGTTTGAAGCACTGTCCCTCCAGTGTCAGAATCAGTATCATCTTCAATGGTAGAATATTTAGACATCTCCTCTGGAAGGCACGTAGATAAGAATGTAGCTGGATCTGGTAGGAAAATCTCTGAATTCATAGTACTAGGATTCTGTGTATGACATGTTAGTACTTCACAGGAATCAGAGTCTTTGGAAGGTGAAGTCCTTGGCTGATCAAATTGGGGATGTAGAATAGAACCCATGCAGAGCTCATCTCCAGAGGAATCCGAAGTGGAATCACAGTTTGACTTCCTCTCTGTAGCCTGTCCATTTGATAACTTAGGATTTAGAGGTGGAGACAGCGGAACAGACTTCTTAGGGGGTCTCACTGGACAATAGGATATTACATGCCCAGTAGCTCCACAATAGAAACATAAGCCATTATTTCTCCTTCTGGCCATTTCATCAGTGGTAAGAGGGGTTGAAATCCTCCTTTTGATTGATAAGGATACAGCCTTTGGGGTAGTGGGCACAGGAGTGGGAGTGCCAAAGCCAAAAAAATTTTTAGTGAAAAAGTCTTTCAGGCTATCCTGTAAAGTCTGGAATCCCGCAGCGAAATCTTGGATAAGTGACTTCAAAGCATCTGGAAGAGATTTTAGAAGTTGGTTAAGTTGTAGTAGATGAGAGTCCACAGACAAAATTCTCTCTGACACTTCAGTCAAAGAGTGAATCACCTCTGCAAGCTCCAATTTAAGGCTTTCACATTCTGTCATACTCTGCAAGGGAGCAGGTTCAGGAGTAAGGAGCTGTTGTGCAGAGGTGTCAGGTTTTGGGGTTAATGTTGTGTTTTGTCTGCGTGAGTCTTTCCTTTTAGGCATAATTAAACAGGTACAAGGTTTTAGGAAATAAAGGAGATGGTTTTATTTATAGGATAAAGCAATGCAGAGATATGCAATTAGATAAGACAAAGTCTATAAGTTGTTGTATTAGGCAGGAATACAGTTCTTTATAATAACAGGCAGGATACTTGCATATGCTCTAGACTGGAACAGTGAAATTACACGCAGGAAAGCAGAGCTTTGTAATAACAAGCAGGAAACTTGCATATGCTGTAGAACTGGAGCTGAGTAGAATCAGGCAGGAAAACAGTGCTTGTATAACAGACAGGATACTTGCATATGCTGAAGACTGGAATGTGTAATTACACTGAGGAAGGCAGATCTTTGTAATAACAAGCAGGATTCTTGCATATGCTGTAGAACTGGTACTTTAAGGAAACTTGTATAAACTGCAAACTGGTACTTTGTAGAAACAAACAGGATATTTGCATAGACTGCAATTGGAACTTTGTAGTATCAGGAAACAAGCAAGCAAAAGTACCTGAATCAGTCCTTAGGAAATAAAGTTTTAGGCAAGTTCAATTGCCAGGAATTCAGTCCATAAATGAAACACAGTACCAAGGAATTATCCAGAAGAGAAGTCAGTAATTGAAACAGAAGTCAGGAACCAGGAAATCCAAGATAACTGTATTTCTCACAGGAAACAGAAGCAGAGAGTGTTTCAGAGTATCACTCTTAATGTGAAAGCACAGAATTGCAAACAAACCACCAAGATAAAGCAGGCTGCTGATTAAATGATTTCTTTCAGCTGGCAAGCAGGTGGAACCAGAGAGCCAAAGTTGCAGCAAACAGAAAAACACAATATTCCTTTCCTGTGATCAAGCCATCTGGTGGCATAGTGGTAACACAACAGGCTGGGAAATAACAGCTGCAGAAATAGAGACAGGTCCCAGGTTCAATTCCAGGCTGAACCCTGACAGCAGCATAGTCAATTATAGAGCACTTCCTATTGAGCTGTATCTGGCTCATGGATTTCCCTAAAACAAGGGGTGTGTTACATATTCCTTATGTATGAAATATGGGCATTGATTTGTCAAGTTATTGACTAGCAAGTGTCATAGTGGGCGTTTTGTTATAATACTGACTGATAGCGCTATATAGAAGCAGTTTACTGCAGTGGTGAAGTTCTGACACAAGATTTAAAAGTCTTACTGTTCAGTATCCTCATCACTAATTTAATATAATGCTAATAATCATTGAGCAAAGTTTGCTGTATATAAAAAAATGATGCAGTGCTTAAAAGCAGGAACAGAGCTTATATAATCTTATTTTTGTATCGCTATATAAAACTAAATGAAGGGCTAATACACTTCAAAACACTT
The DNA here is from genome assembly GCF_027579735.1 of Bombina bombina. Lineage (NCBI taxonomy): Eukaryota > Metazoa > Chordata > Amphibia > Anura > Bombinatoridae > Bombina > Bombina bombina. The sequence goes on along the minus strand of NC_069499.1, from coordinate 257,137,344 downwards.
TATTTTATTAACCATACAAAGTTATCATAAATTATTTAAAATGTTAAAAACAGTTCTATATTGTCCTTAGGGAATAGTGTATTAATTCCCCTTATAATGACATCACAGGGAGCAAACAGAGGCGGAGAGAAAGCAAATGTGAATGAAAAACCGCACTGAGATGTGACTCACCAGCTATGCACGGGATGCCAACAAACACTATAACAAAGGATTCTAGTTTTACATTATAAAATACTTGATTGGGCTAGCCAAATGCTTCCCATCCTGTATGGGATATATTCAATAAAATAAAGTTAGGTTTTATTTTTTTTGTAATGTTAGGTTTTATTTTTATTTTTTTAAAGTTAAGGTTAGATTTTATTAATTTTTCAGGTAAGTTTTTATTTTTTTTAAGATAGTTTTTTTTATAGGTAAATGTGTTATATTTTGGGGTAACTTAGGGGGTGTTAGGTTAAGGAGTTTAGATGTTAGTGGGTTACTTTAAGGTAGGGGGGTGGCATTTTAGGGTTTAATAGTCTAGAGGTTTAGTTTGCGATGTGGGTGGGGTGTTTTAGGGGTTAATAGTGTAGAGGTTTAGTTTGTGATGTGGGGGTGGCGGTTTAGGGGTTAATAGTGTACAAGTAACTTTGCTGTGGGGTGCAAGGCGGTTTAGGGTTTAATAGTGTAGTGTGGACTTTCCAGTGGGCTATGTGGCAGCTTAGGGGTTATTAGATTAGGGGGTTTATGGCATTTTGGGTTAACGCGCGAGTATGGGTGATAGCTTTTTTTTTTTTCAGTTTTCTCTCTTAATTGGGACAGTACGTTAACAAGATATTCTAAGTTCTCCTCTTTGCGCGAGTCGGGTTAGCACTCAAGGGATAATTATTTACTTTTTACTTGTAATACAAGCTATGCTAAGCTCTTTAACCCTTCTCTGTTATCACATTCATCTGCTTCATACGTAAAGAAATGTCCAAGATAAACTAATGCTACTTGGAAACTTAAAGATCTCAGTGAATGCTACAACATGCAAGGTACAATAGGAGACAACTCTCCAATGGAGGCGCACCTGATGCACATTTTAAGTAATTGCTTCTTCAGAGGGGCTCCCTTTTTTATATAAAACAAATAAAAGTTACATTTTATTTAAAAATGATCATTTTTCATAAGACCTAAAATCTTCTGATGGTATCTATTATGTATCTAATGTGAAAGAGGCTTTTTTCTCTAAGTACAGGCGCACCTCAGAGATATTGTGGGTTTGGTTCCAGAACACTGCAATTAAGCCAATATAGCAATAAAGTGAGCCACTCTAACTTTTTTGTTTCCCAGTGCATATAAAAGTTATATTTACACTATACTGTAGTCTATTAAAGGACCGGTATATACAGTAGATTTGCATTATCAACAAATGCATTATAAAATGACAATGCAATCTCACTTAGTCTGAACTTCAAATGAATAGTAGATTTTTTTCTGACAAATGTCAAAGTTATATCTATTTCACTCCCAATGTATCATGTGACAGCCATAAGCCAATCACAAATGCATATATGTACTAGGTATTCTGTAAATGTTTGCACATGCTCAGTAGGAGCTGGTGACTCAAAAAGTGTAAATATAAAAAGACTGTGGACATTTTGTTAATTTAAGTAAATTGGAAAGCTGTTTTAATTTGCATGCTCTTTCCGAAACATGAAAGTTTAATTTTTACTTGAGTGTCCCTTTAAGGGTGCAATAGCATAATGTTTAAACACAACAATGTACATCTGAGTTTAGCGTTCTAAATTATTTGCTCTGTCATATGGCACTATTTTACTTCAAAAATTGATATGGGGGTTCAAATGATGGCTACCAACAATACTGCTGTGTTTTTGTCTCAAGGAGACACAAAAAGGGGAGCCATATTTTGGGGTGTAAAGTCCCTGTTCTTCCCATATACTTTTCCCAGCCAGATCTGCTCACCTACATGGATACATTCTATCAAACCCTCAGCCTACAGGTTTTTATACATTTGTAACTGTTAACTGTACACAGACACTTAAAGCAGCCCTGTCAGTACCTACTGTACAAACTGCTGAGAATATAATTTTCCCACAGCACAGCCTTAAAGGGCAGCTCACCGCCTGGTCACACAGTCTAAAAGGGACAGGCGGAAAAAAAACACAAGGGTCAATTAGCACCACACGCACACAGTCTTAAAGGGGCAGATTGCAGTAATGTTCACACAGTGAAATCATAAAGGCAGCTTGACACCTGCACACACATTTCTAAAGGGGCAGACACACAACCTTTAGTGGTAAAGTCACACCACACGCACGGTATTAAAGTGAGCAATAAATGTATGCATCCACATGCAACACATATATCCTTAAAGGGACACTCGGTCTTAATGGGACAGGGGCATGTGCATGCACATACACAGCATTCACAGCCTTAAAGGGACGTTAAAGCCAACATTTTTCTTTCATGATTCAGATAAAGAATGCAATTTAAACAGCATTCCAATTTACTTCTATTATCTAATTTGCTTCATTCTTTAGATATCCTTTGTTGAAGCAATGCTCAAAGGTGAGCCAATCACATGAGGCATCTATGTGCAGCCACCAATCAGCAGCTACTGAGCCTATTTAGATATGCTTTTCAGCAAAGGATATCAAGAGAATGAAGGAAATTAGATAAGAGAAGTAAATTAGAAAGTTATTTAAAATTGCTTGTTCTATCTGAATCATGAAAGAAAATATTTGGGTTTAATGTCCCTTTAAAGGGACACCGTTTTAAATGGACAGTGGCACATGCACACACACAGTAGCCTTTAAAGGGACAACTTGCACCACATGCACAGTCTTTAAGGGACAGATCCCAGTAATGTTCACACAGCGCAACCGTAAATGGTAGCTTGACACTTGCACACACTCTTAAACCTGCACCACATGCACACAGTGTTAAAGGAACAGCTCACACCATGCACACCCACCACAGCCTTAAAGGGCAGCTTTGCCTGCTCAGACAGTTTCTAAAGGGGCAGGCATACACAAACTTTAGTGGGTAAACTCACACCACATGCACAGTCTTAAAGGGAGCAATAACAGTATGTATTCACATGAAACGCACAAACAGCCTTAAAGGGACGCTCTGTCTTAAAGGGACAGGGGCACCTTCACACACACACACACACACACAGCACTCACAGCCTTTAAAGGGACAACTTGCACCACAAGCACATAGCATTAAATGAACAGCTTACACTATGCACAGTCTTTAAGGGAAAAGCACACAGGCTTTTAATAACACACAGATTCAGTAAAAAAGTTTGTATTTATTTGGCTCAACGCAAAAGCGTTTCAACGGTCCCAACCGTCTTTCTCAAGAGCAATAAAAGTGCTTTACAAACCAAAGCCGATGCTTTGGTTTGTAAAGCACTTTTATTGCTCTTGAGAAAGACGGCTGGGACCGTTGAAACGCTTTTGCGTTGAGCCAAATAAAGACAAACGTTTTACTGAATCTGTGATATTGTCATTTCATAATGGGAAGGAGCCGGTAACCTGCAATGTACGCTAGTTATACAACCGAGGAAGGAAAGGAAGATACCAACGACTGATACAAGCTGAACCAGCGCCTCCAGCTAGCACACCTGATCTATTCACACAGACCTTGGGAGAGACTGTGGGACGGCTGCGGTTCACCAGAAGGGGAAAGTATTAATACATATTATACACCTGTTTGCATTTTAATCACACACAAATGCACAAAGCCTTAAAGGGACACTCATTTTTAAAGTGACAGACACAAACACAGCCTTTAAAGGGGCAGCTCTCACCACAGGTGCACAAACACAGTCTTAAAGGCACATACACTCACACAATACGCACAGTCCTTAAAGTGATAGTAAACTTTTCCCTTTCTCTAAACAGATCTGGAATGTTAAAAGATATTTTAGATGCAGTTTAACTCTTCAGTTGTACTGAAGATTCGCTGTAACTGACTTGTTAATGTAGCAATGAAATTCAAATACCCTGTGCTATGGCTGTCCACTTCAAAAGTAATATTTTCATTGAACTAACAGTTTGAAATAATCAGCACTCTAGACATACAGCACTTTTGTTGTGGAGCCCAGATTGGAGAGAAGTTCCAACTGTTAGCTCAACAAAAATATTACTTTTGAAGTGGGCGGCTAGAGTGTGAGGTATTCTAATCTTTCAAGATTGGAAAGACAAGCCCTTAAGGATTTACAAAGTAATGATAACATTGTCATTCGTACTGCAGACAAGGGGGGCTCTGTTGTGGTCTTGGATAAACAGGATTACAAAACGGAAGCCCTACGCCAACTTACTGATTCTACCCAATATTCTGTTCTCCCCTCCAATCCTACTAAATGATATCAGGTTGAACTTATGCATCTTCTGGACAATGGTCTGGAGATACCCTGGATAACTTATATGTTGAATTTCCTGTGACTCCTGCGTTCCACCATCTCCCAAAGGTGCATAAGTCCCTGTCACAAGTTGCTGGTCGTCCAATTGTTAGTGGAATTGGATCCCTTTTTGAACATACATCGGAATGGCTTGATGCCAAATTGTGTCCCTGGGTTCAGGCTCTGCTGAGTTACTTACAAGACACAAAACATGTACTAAGAGACATGGATAATTTACAATGGGATTCCACTAACAGTTGGATGACAGTAGATGTCACTGCTTTATACTCGCCTATACCTCCATGAGTTAGGTCTCTTGGCTTTTGATTTTATTTTAACCAACTATTCTAATTTAAGTAATGACTTCAAGAAGTATGTAATTGAGGTTACGAGTTTTCTCCTATATCACAATTACTTTGAGTTTGAGGGATTTTTTTTGTCTCCAAAGGTGTGGGACAGCGATGGGGGCAAAATTTGCCCCCTCGTACGCCAACCTGTACATGGGTTGGTGGGAGCTGTCCCACATCTATGGAGATTCGAACCCCTTCAGACTCAACATTTCATACTACGGTAGCTTTATAGACGACCTTCTCTTCATTTGGAGAGGGAAAATGGAGGACAAGGAAAAATTCCTTATGTATATCAATCACAATAATCTCAACCTAATTTTCACTTCAGAGGTTCATGAAACCACTATCAATTTCCTTGATATTTCCTTACAGGGAACTGAAGAAGGTACAATTGAGAGCAGCATATACAGGAAGCCAACTCGGTACTGCATGCAAAAAGTTGTCACCCCAAAAATGTTACATATTCAATAGCAAAGGGTCAGTTGATCAGAGCCAAGAGAAACTGTTCCCCTCATGAAACATTTATTAAACATCAGAAAGATATACTTGATCGTTTAGACAAGAGGGGATACCCTAAGAAAGTGGTTAATAGGGCAGTTCGTGAAGTTAAAAAAATTGATTGCAATATAATGTTGAAAGAAAAAGACAAAAAACAAATTAAACAAAAGCCTGGTCAAGTTACGTTTGTAACTGACTTTAGCTCTGACTACCAGTCTGTATGTGATATCATCAAGAAACACTTTAAACTTCTTGTGGCAGATGATAAGCTCATAAACTGTGTATCCGAAGGGATTAGATGCTCTTATCGTCGAAATAAAACATTGGGTAGTTACCCACAGTCCTGAGCAATCCTCGTGCCACAATGAGTTCCTGGTTGACATCTAAGGGTATGTTTAGATGTGGGAACAATAGGTGCAAAGCTTGTGATTACATTGTCATATCTGATACATTTATATCTACAGTCACACATCAATCATTTGATATTAATTACATTCAATATGTTGGACTCACGACTAGGGACATCAGGTCCCGTATCAGAGAACACTTGTCCACTATTAATGTGGGCAAGTCTTCCTCACCAATAGTACAACATTTTTGTACTAAACATAACAAAGATGCTTCATCATTCAGATGGTTAGCTATAGACTACATACCTTATCCAAGAAGAGGAGGGGACAGACAGAGGCTCTTAGAGAAGCGCGAGATGCTTTGGATATTTAAATAGTTCACTAAGGTCCCATTGGGCCTTAATGCTGAATATGACCTAATTAATTATTGGGAGTGTAAAACCTACCCACTTTTCAGCTGATATTATCCGCTTATACATTGTCAACTGAGCAGCTGTTTGTTTTGGTACCCATGTATACTCTATACTTGCAGGAGTTTTCTCAACATTATGTGTATTCATTATGCAGCCACCTATGCACATACTATATCATAGTAGTGTGTTTTTCCACACCATATGTGCATTAAAATTTAATATATGTGGCGTATTTTATTACCTTACATTTCATAATTTATATGTAGCTCCTGTAGTTGTACCTTCACTAGAGTTATGGCTTCATCTGGCCACTTATCAATATCCTACAATAATATGTATTTCATGTACCTCACTGATTTCACTGATATGTTGTATATATATATATATATATATATATATATTATCTCATTGATTATGTTATATTTTTCATCGTTTCTCCTTATATTTATTTATATTAATTGTCATCATATTTAACATCAAATGTGGATTTTAATATATATTCCATATTTATTATTTTGTTTTTTCTATGATATTCATTGAAGTGTCCTACAGTGTCTTCTATTTTGCAAATCAAGTCTTGATTAATGGATTATTTATTTACCATTATTATTAATGATACTATCAACTCTTTTTGTATTGTATGTACATATGTACTTATCCTGTAGCAGAGGGCATTGAATTGTGTTAACATGTAAATGCGTTACAGGTACACTTAGATACGTCACTTAAAGATGTGTTTAGAATGAAACTTTTTATCCAATAGGGGTTAAGTACACCATTTTTAAATTCACATGTGAACCTAAATTCTCTAGCAGTAGTGAGTACGGTGCTTATCCAAAACGCGTATACTGTTTCCTTTCTGTGTATCCACGTTCCTCCATGGATTTTTATCATTTGACTGTGTCAGGGTTTTCTCCTCAGTATGCATGTACCTTTAACAACAACCCTATAAATTCCCATGCAGCCTTGCAGCACTTGCCAATTAATTTAGATATCTGAGTAACGTAGCTGCATGTTCGTTGCTCTTCTATATATTTCGGCTCTATTTCTAGCTAAATACACTGGACTATCTATTTTGTACTCTTAAGTACTACAAACGGATTACAAACTTCTCCTGAACACAGCCGCTGTTAATTCCGCTCTCTGAAAACTCCGGAGCTGTGAATTTGGCTTGTACCGCTTTAACCTACCTAACAGCCTGCATTCCACGAGTCTCAGGAACCAATCTCTCTTTCCCCACTCCTTGAACTACCGGATCTTACAAACTTGGAAACCGACCATTTACAACTAACAAGCTCTTACCGGACTACTCCGTTGTCAGTGACGTCATTGCTGACGATCTGCATAGACTCTCAGATCAGTCCAGACTACCACGCCTACCCCCACCTATTGGCTGACAGCTCCTCCAGGATTGTTTGCTTGCAATTCAACTCTTGGCTTAAACACGCCGCAAGTCTGTACACGCTGAACTCAGCTCTTCAGTACACCGCTAGTAATATTCCAAACAGGCTATAACGCCACCCAGACTTTCATAATCCGTTCCTGCAAATTGGAAGTAGGCTGGTATTACTGATCTACTTGAAAGTAACCAATTTCTCCTGTTACTTGGGTAAAACCATCACCACTAACAGGGATTCTTTCTAAAGCAGCTTCATTGCGTCACATAAAACAAACTACTGCACTGAACTTGCTAAACAGCTCTGCTAAAATTAAGACTTCAGGATTGCACAGGAAGTTTCACAAACTCTCTCCTGTAACCAAATATCAAGAATAACTAAAGTATATTTCACTTTCCTCCAATTATTACTCTCCAGATATAAATAGGGAACTGCAGTTGTGATCCAATCTTTTTAGAAACACTTCAAGTCTTACAGACTGAATAAATGCTATGTTTTATGCAAGCGGCTGCTTCTATTTCCTCTTTGGTTTATATTCTAATTTTAGCGCTACATTAAAAAGTAAGTTATAGCGCATCTTCATTGGTCATATAAAATATCTCTAACATTGCAGATCTGTTTAGACAAAGGGAAAAGTTTACTATCACTGTGTGCATTGTGTGAGTTTGTCCCTTCCTTTAAGACTGTGTGTGCAATGTTTGTGCACCTGTACTATTAAAACTGTGCATGCGGTGTCAGTTCCCCTTTTAAAGGCTGTGTTTGCGTCTATCATTTTAAGACAGAGTGCCTCTTAAGGGCTTTGTGCATTTTAGTGTGCTTAAAAGCCTGTGTGTCTGTCCCTTAAACACTGTGCATGGTGTGAGCTGTTCCTTTAAGACTGTGTGCGTGTGGTGCAAGTTGTCCCTTTAAAGGCTGTAAATGCTCTGTGTGTATGTGTGTACACATGCCCCTGTCCCTTTAAGACAGAGGGTCCCTATAAGGCTGTGTGTGTGTTGCGTGCAAATGCATATTGTTATTGCACCCTTTAAGACCATGCATGTGGTGGGAGTTTACCCACTAAAGGTTGTGTGTGCCTGCCTCTTTAAGACTGTGTGAGCATGCGGCGAGCTGCTCTTTAAGGCTACGCTGGGTGTGAGCTTTCCTTTAATGCTGTGTGTGTTGTCCCTTTAAAGTCTGTGAGTGCTGTGTGTGTGCAGGTGCCACTGTCCCTTTAAGACAGATCCTCCCTTTAAAGGGCCAGTAAACCTACAAAATAATGTTATATAATTCCGCACATAGTGCAGAATTATATAACATTATATTAGTGCTAGCTTTATGTAACATTATTTTGCCACTTGAATTTTTATTAAAAAAGAGGGTTTTTCAGACCCGCCCTCTGTGCTCTACTGAGCGGGTCTGGTTTTCCCTCTGAGCACATCTGGGCAGCTGTCTAGTCACAGCCCGGCCCTATCGCGCCATTACACTCAATGTAGTTCGCTCCTGCTCTGTCTGACAGCGGCGGGTCTGAAAAACCCTCTTTTTTAATAAAAATTCAAGCGGCATGTCTTCTTCTTTATGTACCCTAATTTTGGTAAAATATCCCTGGTTGAATGCTGTGTGGGTATGCCCACCTGAGGAGATGCTGTAACTTGGATGTATTTTGTTTGTCTTTTGCTTGTTTTTTATGTTTTTTGTTTTTGGAAAATAATACAAATAAAAATATATAAAAAAAAATTCAAGCGGCAATATTATGTTACATAAAGCTAGCACTAATATAATGTTATATAATTCTGCACTATGTGCAGATTATATAACATTATTTTCTAGGTTTACTGGCCCTTTAAGGCTGTGTGCGTTGCTGCCTTTAAGACTGTGTGTGGTGTGAGTTTACCCACTAAAGTGTGTGTGTGCCTGCCCCTTTAAGACTGTGAGCAGGCAAAGCTGCCCTTTAAAGCTGTGTCGAGATGCATGGTAGGAGCTACTCCTTTATTACTGCGTGCATGTGGTGAAAGTTGTCTCTTTAAAGCCTGTTAGTGCTGTGTGTGTGTGCGTGCATGTGCCCCTGTCCCTTTAAGACAGAGTGTCCCTTTAAGGTTGTATGCGTTGCATGTGAATACTGTTATTGATCCCTTTATGACCGTACGTGTGGTGTGACTTTACCCACTAAAGGTTGTGTGTGCCTGCCCCTTTAAGACTGTGTGTGCAGGTGTCAAACTGCCCTTTAAGGTTGCGCTATGTGAGCATTACTGTGCTCTGTCCCTTTAAGACTGTGTGTGTGGTGCAAGTTATCCCTTTAAAGGCTGTGAGTGATGTGTTTATGTGCATTGTCACTATCCCTTTAAGACAGTGTCCCTTTAAGACTGTGTGCATCATGAGTGGATGCATACTGTTATTGCCAGGTGCCTAGCTGCCCTTTATAGTTTCACTGTGTGAACATTACTGCGATCTGCTCATTTAAAGGGACATAATACTCATATGCTAAATCACTTGAAACTGATGCAGTATAACTGTAAAAAGCTGACAGGAAAATATCACCTGAGCATCTCTATGTAAAAAAGGAAGATATTTTACCTCACAATCTCCTCAGCTCAGCAGAGTAAGTTATGAATAAAAAGTTTTACTTCAGCTGCTGTCCAGCTGCAGGTAAAACAAATAAAAAAATTGAAGAAATGAACAGCAGCCAAGCAGCATCAATAGTGCTTAGGTCATGGGGGCCCATTTATCAAGCTCCGGGTGAACCTGGCCGTGAATCTGCAGGGGCGGCGTTGCATCAGCAGCTCACAAGAGCTGCTGGTGCAATGCTGAATACGGAGAGCGTATTGCTCTCTGCATTCAGCGAGGTCTGGCGGACCTGATCCGCACTATTGGATCAGGTCCGCCAGACCTTTGATAAATATCCCCCATGAACTCTTTTACTGTGATCTCATGAGATTTCACTTAACTCTCATGAGATTTCATAGTAAACTTCCTTAAACTGAATAGGGAAATAAGATGAGTATGCACAAAGCTCACTCCCGTGCCTGCCCCGGGACAGACATACTGATTTGCTGCTTAAAGTCCTTTACAGTGGGATGTGAATACTTAGGACATTTTGAAGTAAAATTTCTTCCTTTTTACATAGAGATGCTCAGGTGATATTTTCTAGTTAGCTTTTTATAGCTATGCTGCATCACTTTCAAGTGTTTCAGCATTTGGGTATCATGGCCCTTTAAGACTGTGTGTGTGTGGTGCTAGTTGAGCCTTTAAATGCAGTGTGGGTTTTTGCCTGCCCCTTAAAGACTGTGTGACCAGACGGTGAGCTGTCCTTTAAGGCTGTGCTGTGTGAACATTATTATCTCAGCAGTTTGTACAGTAGGTACTGACAGGGCTAATTTAAGTGTCTGTGTACAGTAAACAGTTACAAATGTTTAAAAACCTGTTGGCTGAGGGTTTGATACAATGGCCTCTAGTTATGAAAGTCTGGCGGACCTGATCCGCCAGTGCGGATCAGGTCCGCCAGACTTCGCTCGCTGTATTCATCATTGCACCAGCAGCTCACAAGAGCTGCTGGTGCAACGCCGCCCCCTGCAGACTCGCGGCCAATAGGCCGCCAGCAGGGGGTGTCAATCAACCCGATCGTACTCAATCGTGTTGTATTGTTGCGATGTCTGTCCGCCTGCTCAGAGCAGGCGGACAGGTTATGGAGCAGCAGTCTTTTTGACCGCTGCTTCATAACTGCTGTTTCTGGCGAGTCTGATGACTCGCCAGAAACACGGGGCATCAAGCTCCATACAGAGCTTGATACATATGCCCCAATGTATCCATGAAGGTGAGCAGAGCTACCTGGTTGTGGAAGTCTATGGGAAAAACAGGGACTTTATACTAGACATGTGCAAAAAAATTATTTTGTTTTCATTAGTTAAATAAATAATTTGGTTTCAGCAAATTAGTTATGTTTTTTTTGGATCTGTTCGTTTTTTTCGGATCCATTCCGCCACTCACATCGCTGACACTAAATAGAGCTATTAACCCCTAAACCACCGTCCCCCCACATAGTCGACACTAACAACCTATTAACCCCTAAACCGCCACCCCCCCACATTGCCAACACTATCTTAACCTATTAACCCCTAAACCGCAGTTCCCTGACATCGCCGACACTAGCTGAATCACTAAATAAAGCTATTAACCCCTAAACCTCAGTTCCCCGACATCGCTGACACTAACTAAACCTATTAACCCCTAAACCGCTGTTCCCAAACATCGCAGACACAAACTAAACCTTTTAACCCCTAAACCGCAGTTCCCCAACATCGCCGACAATAACTGAAACACTAAATAAGTGAGCCATTTTATAGAGCTATTTTATATGTTTTAATAAAGATTTGTTTTTACAACAAATATTTGTCTGCTGCCTTTTGGAATTGCCACATTACCACTACAACCTTCGTGTGAGGAGCTGGATTCCGATTATTTCGGAGTGAGTATACAGCATATTATTTGCACTGCTGAATGCAACACATTTCAGTGAAAGTTTTATTATCTGCAGTTACGCTTATATCTGGGGGGATTAGACAGAAGCTCCACTCCATATTGACCACTTGCTTTTATAATTGAAGAAATTTTTCTGAGTAAGTATATTGCACTAATTATTTGGTGTTGATCTACACAAACAAAAGTTGAGCTCTCTCTTCCCCAGCCTTAATTGGAAACCACGATAAATTGAAGTACTGGAATAGAATATCATAGGACCTGCGCCTCTTCATCCACTATCCATACTTCTATAGCAGTCTTTTGGGAGAGACTGATAGAAGGCAGCGGTCCACCTAGAGGGGAGTATTTTTCTTGGCATTTCTGTACAGATATTGTTATTGTTGTAACATCTATAATATCCAGTATAGAATTAGTTTTTGTACTAAATAAACCTAATAACCTCTAAACCACTGTTTCCAAACATCGCCAACACTAACTAAACCTGTTGACCTAATACCCCGTTTAAAAAAAAAACACCCCAAAATAAAAAACATTACAAACCCCCACCCCCCCAAACCCACAAAATAAAAATAAACCTAATCAACGAAAGGGCATTTGTATGGGCATTGTCCTTCAGTTCTTTTTCGGCCCATTAAAAATAAAAAAAAAAATAAAAAAAAACAACCCAAAAATAAAAAAAATTCCATTACAAAAAATAACAAATGAAATTATCCAAATTAATAAAAAATATTCCTATTCTAATACCCCATTTAAAAAAAAACACCCCAAAATCTATAATAAACTATCAATGGCCCTTAAAAGGGCCTTTTGTAGGGAATTGCTCTTAAGTTAACAGCTCTTTAGCAAAAAATTAAAACAAACACCCCCTAACAATACAAACCCCCAAGCCCCCAAACCCACAAATTAGGGGGGGGGGGTATTTTGGGGTGGGTTTATTTTTAAAAAAAACGGGGTATTAGAATAGGAATAATTTTTATTTTATTGGATAATTTTGTTTGTTATTTTTTGTAATGGTGTTTTTTTTTATTTGTTGTAATTTGAGTTTTTATTATTTTTTGTAATTGTAGTTTTGATTTTTTAGTAATCTTCCTTACAAACGAACAGCAGATCGTCATAGACAAGCTACCCCCTTGTTTCGAGTATGAGACTGAGTATAGTTATCCACCAGACATCTACATCTGAAACAACCTTCTTCCAAACTCGGACCTCATTTTCTCATTTCTATTTGGGTTCTCAGACAGGTCACTCTAGTTGCGTAAAAAACTAGTTTTCCCAACATTCATAAAGATTCATCAGGTATTTCATGTCTCAATACTCAAGCCATATTCTTGCAATCATTTATCCCACCCAAACTGACTTCTTGCACCCATTACGGTCAAAGATCACAATGAATTTGAGATATCCCCCATTCTAGATTTCAAACATCGGGGTAACAGTTGTTTTGGACGGAAAGGGGTATCCTGTTACTGATTGCTCCTGGGTACCCATTACTTATGCGCATGCTTAGTTTTGCAGTTCCATTGTGTGAATCCTCATTAATACCCCCGGGAGGTCTCTCTCATGCCATGACTTTTTTCTTGCAACACTGTTGTTATGGTGTTTTGTTTCCTCCTTTGTTTTCCTAATTTTTTGCTGACACCACTGTTATGTCGCATTAATATTTTTGCATCTCGTTGTGTCCTACTTGCATCCATTTTTTTGCTAATCTTTTCCGTGGTCTTCACTATTTAATGAAGTGACAAACACTGTTTTTCACCCATTAGTGTTCATATCCTTTTTTTGTGACTATTGGCCTGATTCTTAACTGTTCTTAAGGGACCTTTGCCCGAAAAATACCTGAACCTTTAATTCTGATTTGCTAACTCATTCGGCTGACCTGCAGTCTGCTCTGACCATGAGGCCAATTTATCAAATGTCTGTCGGACCTGATCCGACAGTGCGGATCAGGTCCGACAGACATCGCTGAATGCGGACAGCAATATGCTCTCCGTATTCAGCATTGCACCAGCAGCTCTTGTGAGCTGCTGGTGCAACGCTGCCCCCTGCAGACTCGCGGCAAATCAGCTGCCAGCAGGGGGTGTCAATGAACCCGATTGTACTCGATCGGGTTGAATTGTGGCGATTCCTGTTCACCTGCTCAGAGCAGGCAGACAGGGTTATGGAGCAGTGGTCTTTAGACTGCTGCTTCATAACTGCTGCTTCTGGCGAGCCTGCAGGCTCACCAGAAACACGGGGCCTCAAGCTCCATTCGGATCTTGATAGCTAGGCCCCTATGTCTCTGGATTTTTCTTTCAACTTGGTAGTCACGTCCTGAGTCTAATCCAGGGAGTTGAGGCAGTGTTTATTAAGCCACTTCTCAGCCACTGGGTCCTTATCTGGACAGAAACTAACTTCTCCACAAGTATGACAAATATTCAAAACTGGAGGAATCATATCCCTGGATCCTCTTTTAAAAGAAAAAGCTCAGTAAAACAGATGGCTTACCCATACAACAATACCCTGTACATGCCATACCTGGATGAACCAGATGCTTAAGCTCATCTGGTCTAAAGATGAGAAAGTGAGCTTAAGGATAGAAAGGGGTGATTTTTTGCAGACTAAAGGGTATTTAGTTAATTCAAAATACATTTACAGCCATTGTGAAGTTATGAAAGAAAAATGTGAATAAATGTAGAGACATTTTGCTCTTTAAATCTCCCAAGCATAACAGTTCAGAGTGGCTGTAACTAAGAACACCGTTATCATGTTTTCAAGACTCTGTATGCTTTAATTGTAACATTTATGTGTTGAGTTCTTTAAGACCCTCACATAGACCATGAACTGTGTTCTACAGATAAACAGGTGCCGGTAGGGGGATTCAACTTTTAGCATTGAACCCTGAATACTAAGGAAGCAGCCAAGATTATTTATCATTTATCATTCTTATAAGTCAAAAATCCCACTTATTATGATGCTTAGGGGCTTTAGGTTAAGACATTGAGGCCGAATTATCAAGCTCTGAATTGATCTTGATGCCCCTATTTCCGTGCAAGCCCTCAGTTCACCGGAAACAGCAGTTATGAAGCATAACTGGTCCGACTGCTCTGAGGCTGCGGACATCAATCCGCCCGATCCTATACGATCGGGCTGATCAGGCTGATTGACACCCCCAGCTTGGCCGTGAATCTGCAGGGGGTGGCATTGCACAAGAAATTCACAAAAACTGCTTGTGCAATGATAAATGCCAACAGCGGATCATGTCGGACAGGCCGATGATAAATCGGCCCCATTTTGTGTAAACCGTACCTCTTATTTAAGCAGCAAGGTTCTGTGTGTTTAATTGTTTGCAAAATAAAAATATAGTGTATATATATATATATATATATATATATATGTATATATATATATATATATATATATATATATATATATATATATATATATATATATATATATATATATATATATATATATATATATAGGATGAGAAGACTAATTGGTCTGGGGGTCCCTAAGATCCATAAATTAAGAGTTGATAAACTTATTTTAACAGTGCATTTAATGACAGAAGGGTTTTATGTTGGAAATATCTCTCAACTATAGATTTCCATCAAAGTTTTGAAATGATTACATTTGAAATTACCTTAGCTTTCAACTAAGAAAACCAACAGAACAAAGCAAAATTGGGGATAAAAGTAAATTGGAAAGTTGTTTAAAATTGCATGCCCTATCTGAATCATGAAAGTTTATTTTGGACTTGACTTTCCCTTTAATCAAAATATAACAAACAAAGCAAATAAGCACACTCAGTCAACACAGTATCAGAGTAGGAGGGAATGGTAGATAAAAGACCATTTATTGAAAAACATTGTTAAAAACATAAAGAGCACAGCAGAACAGACTTGCACAGCTGACACATTTCCTGCCTCTATGGCACTTCCTCAGAGCTGCAGAACAGGTGTATCTCACAGGTATAAATTCACAAGAGAGGTAATTCATTAAAGGGATATAATACTCATATGCTAAATCACTTGAAACTGATGCAGTATAACTGTAAAAAGCTGACAGTAAAATATCACCTGAGCATCTCTATGTAAAAAAGGAAGATATTTTACCTCACAATTTCCTCAGCTCAGCAGAGTAAGTTCTGTGTAAAAAGTTATACTCAGCTGCAGCCCAGCTGCAGGTAAAAAAAAAAAATGAAGAAATGAACAGCAGCCAATCAGCATCAGCAGTGCTGAGGTCATGAACTCTTACTTTGATCTCATGAGATTTCACTTAACTCTCATGAGATTTCATTGTAAACTTCCTTACACTGAATAGGGAAATAAGATGAGTGTGCACGAAAGCTCGCTCCTTCCGCTGTCCCGGGACATACTGATTTGCTGCTTAGATGTCCTTTACAATGGGATGTGGCTACTGAGAAACTTTTGAGGTAAAATATCTTTCTTTTTTACATAGAGATGTTCAGTTGATATTTTCTAGTCAGATTTTAACAGCTATACTGCATCACTTTCAAGTGTTTAAACATTTCGGTATTATGGCCCTTTAAGCCAATCAGAGTCATAGTTTGAATACCGCTCCCTGTGAACCTCTTACTGGCAATTAAACAAGTGACATACATGTAAACATTTATAAAACCAATACAGGTACAAAGCTGATCCGTGACTAAAGATCCTAAATACATGTTACAAGAACATAGATTGCATATCAAATAAATCCCAAAATACGAAATAGAAAACAATAAGAATCAATAGTAATCCACATAAGTTTAGAAGCGAGACTGAATTGAGAAATATTTAAAGGAGCACTAATAATATGGATATTAGATTAAATGTCTATTTATTTATTTATTTATTTAGTGACCACTGATGCGGCCATATACACTTTAATTTTACATCACCTCAACCCTTACCACAAACTATACCAAAATATACTAGATTCCTTCAGCATTGAAAAGCTTTCATGCTACATTAAACTTTGTTTCAACATGTCTATATTCAGCCTCAGCAAACGGGTCCATCATTATCCTTGACTTCACCTTATATCTGCTTCTTTAAAAAAAGTGTCTGCTTTCAAACCAGGTAAATAATCAGGATTGATGTGGGAAGGCTCAGTGTCAGAAATCAGCCCAACCACTATTGTGAATTCAACCTTTTTGTAGTGGTAAGAAAAGGCTAAAGATCAACATCATAGATCACAGGTCATTTTTTCAGATGAGAACTATTTTTTTTTTTTTTTTTAGGAATAAAGGTTTTTTTAAATATTGAGGGTAATGCACAGATAGCATGCTATCACTAAATATTAGCCATCACATGACTTTTTCCAGCACGCATATCGTTTCATATAGTCCATTAGAATTTCTATGTAAATAAAAAATATTATATGAAAGTCCAGGTGATATTTATCTTCATTATCTAAGCCATTCCGTTTAATTTAGAATAATGAAATAACAGCAGTCTAGTCAAAGTCTAGTTAAACACATCATTGATAAATTATAAGAAATTTACGGCTGGATCACGAGTTTTGCGTTATGAGTGAAAAAGCAGCGTTATGGCTCTTTTTCACTACCACTGGTATTACGAGTCTTGCAGGTATATCTGTACCACACACTTTTTTGTCCGTAACGCAACGTAACTACCGCAGCTTTCAAAAAGTCCTTTATCAATGGGACTTCCATAGCGCCGGTATTACGAGTTTGCCTGGGAGGCCAAAAAATGAGCGGTACAGTCTATACCGTCAAGATTCGTACCGTAAACTGAAAGTCAGTAGTTATGGGTTTTACTCTACAAAGCCGTAAAATAAAACTCATAACTAAAGTACTAAAAAGTACACGAACAACCGAGGCCATCCCGCATCGCAAACACTAAAATAAAATTATTAACCCCTAATCTGCCACTCCAGACATCGACGCCACTATAATAAACATATTAACCCCTAAACCGTCACACTCCCGGATCGCAAAGACTATTTAAATATTATTAACCCCTAATCTCCTGTCCCTAACATCACTACAACCTACATTACTGTTATTAACCCCTAATCTGCTGCCCCCAAAATCGCCGCCATCATACTAAAGTTATTAACCCCTAACCTAACCCTGAGTCTAACCCTAACACCCACTAACTTTAATATAATTAAAATAAATCTAAATAAAAATTACAATTAATACCTAAATAATTCCTATTTAAGACTAAAATAAACTCTAAACTAGCTACAATATAACTAATAGTTACATTGTAGCGAGCTTAGGTTTTATCTTTATTTCACAGCTAAGTTTGTATTTATTTTAACTAGGTAGACTAGTTACTAAATAGTTATTAACTATTTACTAACTACCTAGTTAAAATAAATACAAATTTACCTGTAAAATAAAACCTAACCTGTCTTACACTAACACCTAACCTTACATTACATTTAAATAAATTGCATGAATTAAATACAATTAACTAAATTACAAAAAACAAACAAACAAACACTAAATTACACAAAATAAAAAAGAAATTATCAAATATTTAAACTAATTACACCTAATATAATAGCCCTATCAAAATAAAAAAGCCCCCTTAAAATTAAAATAAAACCCTATCCTAAACTAAACTGCCAATAGAACTTAAAAGGGCCTTTTGCGGGGCATTGCCCCAAATAAATCAGCTCTTTTACCTGTAAAAACAATAAAACAAACAACCCCCTAACAGTAAAACCCACCACCCACACAACCACGGCCCAAATAAAATCCTATCTAAATAAAATAATCTCCCCATTGCCCTGAAAAGGGCATTTGGATGGGCATTGCCCTTAAAAGGGCATTTAGCTCTTTTTCCGCCCAAACCCTAAGCTAAAAATAAAACCCACCCAATAAACCCTTAAAAAAAAAACTAACACTAACCCCCGAAGATCCACTTACAGTTTTTGAAGACCGGACATCCATCCTCAATGAAGCCGGGAGAAGTCTTCATCCAAGCGGCAAGAAATCCTCAATGAAGCCGGGAGAAGTCTTCATCCAGACGGCATCTTCTATCTTTACCCTTCCGACGCGGAGCGGCTCCATCTTCAAGACATCCAGTGCGGAGCATCCTCTTCTTCCAACGGCTCTTCAAGAATGAATTCTCCTTTAAATGACGTCATCCAAGATGGCGTCCCTTGAATTCCGATTGGCTGATAGAATTCTATCAGCTAATCGGAATTAAAGGTGAAAAAATCCTATTTGCTGATGCAATCAGCAAATAGGATTGAGCTTCAATCCTATTGGCTGATCCAATCAGCCAATAGGATTGAGCTTGCATTCTATTGACTGTTCCAATCAGCCAATAGAATGCAAGCTTAATCCTATTGGCTGATTGGATCAGCCAATAGGATTGAAGCTCAATACTATTGGCTGATTGCATTAGCCAATAGGATCTTTTCACCTTTAATTTCAATTGGCTGATAGTTAAAGGAGAATTCATTCTTGAAGAGCCATCTGAAGAAGAGGATGCTCCGCGCCTGATGTCTTGAAGATGGAGCCACTCCGCATCGGAAGGATGAAGATAGAAGATGCCGTCTGGAGGAAGACTTCTGCCCGTCTGGAGGACCACTTCTTGCCGCTTGGATGAAGACTTCTTCCGGCTTTGGTGAAGGACTTCTTGCCGCTTGGATGAAGACTTCTCCCGGCTTCGTTGAGGATGGATGTCCGGTCTTCAAAAACTGTGAGTGGATCTTCGGGGGTTAGTGTTAGGTTTTTTTAAGGGTTTATTTGGTGGGTTTTATTTTTATCTTAGGGTTTGGGCTGAAAAAGAGCTAATGCTCATCCAAATGCCCTTTTCAGGGCAATTGGGAGCTTAGGTTTTTTAGATAGGATTTTATTTGGGGGGGTTGGTTGTGTAGGTGGTGGGTTTTATTGTTTATTGTTGGGGGTTGCTTGTATTTTTTTTACAGGTAAAAGAGCTGATTTCTTTGGGGCAACAAAAGGCCCTTTTAAGGGCTATTGGCAGTTTAGTTTAGGCTAAGGGTTTTTTATTGGGGGGGGGGCTTTTTTATTTTGATAGGGTGTAGGGATACATTAGGTGTAATTAGTGTAAATATTTGATAATTATTGATTATTGATAATTATTTTTAAGTGTTTTTTATTTTTTGTGATTTAGTTAATTGTATTTAATTAATGTAATTTATTTAATTGTAGTGTAATATTAGGTGTTAGTGTGAGACAGGTTAGGTTTTATTTTACAGGTAAATTTGTATTTATTTTAACTAGGTAGTTAGTAAATAGTTAATAACTATTTACTTACTAATCTACCTTGTTAAAATAAATACAAACTTAGCTGTGAAATAAAAATAAAACCTAAGCAAGCTACAATGTAACTATTTGTTATATTGTAGCTAGCTTAGGGTTTATTTTACAGGTATTTAGTTTTAAATAGGAATTATTTAGTTAATGATAGTATTTAGATTTATTTTAATTATATTAAAGTTATGAGTGATAGGGTTAGGGTTAGGGTTAGACTTAGGGTTAGGTTTAGGGGTTAATAACTTTAGTATAGTGGGTGTCAGTGATGTCGGGGTGGAAGATTAGGAATTAATTAGTGTAATGTAGGTGGCGGCGATGTTAGGGGAGGCAGATTAGGGGTTAATAAGTGTATTGTAGTTAGCGGCAATGTCGGGGGTGGCAGATTAGGGGTTAATAAGTGTAATGTAAGTGTCGGCGATGTCAGGGGCAGCAGATTAGGGGTTAATAAGTGTAGGTAGTTGTCAGCGATGTCGGGGGCGGCAGATTAGGAGTTAATAAATGTAATGTAGGTGGCGGCAATGTTAGGGGCGGCAGATTAGGGGTTAATAAGTGTAATGTAGGTAGCTGCAATGTTGGGGGCGGCAGATTAGGGGTTAATTAGTGTATTGTAGGCGGCGGCGATGTTAGGGGCAGCAGATTAGGGGTGTTTAGACGTGGGGTTTATGTTAGGGTGTTAGGTGTAAACATAACTTTTCTTTCCCCATAGGAATCAATGGGGTTGCGTTACGGAGCTTTATGCTCCATTATTGCAGGTGTTAGGCTTTTATTTAGCCGGGTCTCCCCATTGATGTCTATGGGGAAATCGTGCACGAGCACGTAAAACCAGCTCAAAGCAGCGCTAGTATTTGAGTGCGGTATGGAGCTCAATTTTGCTCAACGCTCACATATTGCCCGCTAACGCCGGGTTTATGAAAACCTGTGATAGCAGCACTATAGGGAGGTGAGTGGTGGAAATAACTTGCAAGTTAGTACTGAGCCGCTCATAATGCAAAACTCGTAATCTAGCCGATAGGTAACACAAGTGGATTTTTGCATGGACTTAAACGTTTCATTATTTTATAATTATGTGTAAACATCTAAACACTTAAATGTAATTATTAATATGCAGTCTGATCATTACATCTGATTAAAAAAAACAATGTGCACATAATATTAAAAACAAAGACAGTAAAATGTCACATGAAACAAGTAATTTGATGGATTGGAATACATGTGTCTGGGAACAAACAATGAGAATAATTTTCAATTTGAAAACATACAAATAACAATGCAGGAAATTACAATTTGTGTGATATGGCTATAAAAAAATGGCCTTTGAGTGCGGAATGGTCAGCTTACCAATATTACAAGTTGTGCGTTACGGCTTTAACTTGATCGGTATGGCCTATACCGCAACCATCCATTCCTTAATCAAAGACCAGTAGTTATGGATTTTGCAAAACAAAAATGTTTCACGAAACTCAGAAAAAATATGTTACAAAGTACATTAACACATATTAACTACCTATTAACCCCTAAACCATCACCCCCACATTAAAAATACTAAAATAAATCTATTAACCCCTAATCCTCCCACCCACATCGTGACTACCTAAATTAAGGTATTAACCTCTAAACCGCCATTCCCCCAACATCGCGACTCTCTAAATAAAGCTATTAAACCCTAAACCGCCGGCCCCCCACATCGCGGCAAACTAAATTAAACTATTAACCCCTAAACTTAATATGCCCTAACTTTAAATTAAAGTTGCAATATAACTACCTTAAAATAAATTAAAACTTACCTGTGAAATAAAAAAGACCTAAGCTTAAACTATGAATAAACCTAACATTACTATTAAAAAAAAATATATATACCAAAAATAAAAAACCTAAATTACAAAATTAAAAAACCTAAATTGCAAAATTAAAAAATCCTAACACTACGGAAAACAAAAAACAAAAAAACTAACATTACAAAAAATAACAAAATCTAAAATTAATCAAAATAACAAAACCTAACATTACTCAAAATAACAATCTCTAAATTTCAGAAAAAAACCAAAATCTAACATTATACAAAAAAATTAAACGAAATTATCCAAATTAAAAAAATTAAACCTAATCTAATACCCCCATAAAAACAGAAAATCCACCCCTAAATAAAAACACTGTCTAATCTAACACTAAACTACCAATAGCCCTTAAAAGAGTCTTTTGTAGGGCATTGACCTAAGTTTAACAGCTCTTTTACTTTAAAAAAAATACAAATTACCCGCCCCAAACAGTACAAAAAACAAAACAAAATAAAAATACCTAACTATAAAAAAACCTTATCTACCCATTGCCCCTAAAGGGGCATTTGTATGGGCATTGCTCTTAAAAGGGCAATAAGCTCTTTAGTGCCCATAAAAAAAGCCACTAACCCTGACATAGGTTCTCACCATTCCTGAAGTCCGGCAGTGAAGGTCTAGGCGGCTCAATCTTCATGCAGCACAGGGCCATTTTCCATCTTCATCCTGGTGACGCGGAATGAAGACTTTGCGGAGCAGGAACAGCGGCGGCGCAAACAACCGACGTGGAGGATCCTCTTCATGCAATCGTCTGCCACACACTGAAGATTGACTGCAAGGTACACATTTTTTTTTTATTGGGGTACCTTGCATTCCTATTGGCTGAAAATTTCAATTCAGCCAATAGGATGAGAGCTACTTAAATCCAATTGGCTGTTCAAATCTGCCAATAGGATTTAAGCAGCTCTCATCCTATTGGCTGATTTGAAATTTTCAGCCAAAAGGAATGCAAAGTACCCACACGCTTCGCTCCGAGCCACCTTAGCTCTGTGACCCCTGGATGAAGATGGAAGATGGCTCTGCAACACCAGATGAAGATCGAAGATGGAGCCGCCTGGAAGAAGACCTTCATGGCGGGACTTCAGGAATGGTGAGTACCTATGTAGGGGTTAGTGTTAGGTTTTTTTTTTTCTTTTTTTGAGTAGGCTTTTTTTAGATTAGGGCTTTTTTTTTAAATGTGCACTAAAGAGCTGATTGCCCATACAAATGGGTAGATTAGGTATTTTTATTTTGGGGGGTTGGGTGGGTGTTTGGTTTTACTGTTAGGGGGTAATTTGTATTTGTAAAATTTGTAAAAGAGCTGTTAAACTTAGGGTAATGGTTTTATTTTGGGTGGATTTTTTGTTTTTATAGGGGTATTAGATTAGGTTTCATTTTTTAATTTTGGATCATCGTTTATTAATTTCTGTAATCTTAGATTTTGTTATTTTTCGTAATTTTAGAGTTTATTTTGTGTAATGTTAGGTTTTGTTATTTTATTTCATTTTAGATTGTGTTATTTTTTTGTAATATTAGGTTTTCTTTGGGGGTTTTTCGTAGTGTTAGGATTTTTTAATTCTGTAATTTAGTTTTTTTTATTTTTGGTATATATTTTTTTAAATAATAATGGTAGGTTTAATTATAGTTTAAGCTTAGGTTTTATTTATTTCACAGGTAAGTTTTTTATTTATTTTAAGGTAGTTATATTGTAATTTTAATTTAAAGTTAGCGGGTGTTAGGTTTAGGGGTTAATAGATTAATTTAGTTTGTTGTGATGTGGGGAGCAAGTGGATTAGGGGTTAATATGTTTATTTTAGTAGTAGCAATGTGGGGGATAGCAGTTAAGGAGTTAATAATTTTATTTAGTGTTGGCGATGTGGTTGGACGAAGGTTTAAGGTTATTAGACTAGGGGTTTATGTTAGGGTGTTAGGTTTTAAACAACTTTCGTTTCTCCATAGACTTCAATGGAGAAAGCGTTAATGAAATCGCCATTTTGCAATCGCAGGTGTTAGGTTTTTTTTCCAACACGTTGCGGTATAGAAATAGCGGTACGGACCCATTTCACAGTGTGTACACTATGGCTATACCGCAACTTGTAATCTCGCTTAATGTGAGACACTTCACTTCAGAATCTTTCTGTATAAGTAAGGATGCTTATATGCTTGCCCTTTACAGGCAGTATTATTGGTTATATGCACCTTACCCTTAAATCACAGATTCTAAGAAGGTTCTATACCTGGGGCCCGATCCGATATGCAGCGTCGCCCGCAAAAGCCGGCGATGCCGGTTTTTGTGAATTTTTGGTATCCTATATACAGCGCTGCATCTAAATGTGGCACGTATATCTCACCCGTCGCTTGCAATTTTTACTCCCATAGGCTAACATGGGACCGCGTCGTAAGTCGGTATCCAATATCCAGCGCAAGGCCTTACATGGAGAAAATGGAGAAATCTTACTCCATTTTTACCTCGCCATAAAATGCAGCCGTAGCAGGCCTTGCACTGAGTATGGAAGCACCGTAACTCCCTAAAATGCCTGCAAAAAAAAAAAAACTAACACCTAACGCATGCGCAATGTCTATCTACCTGTCAACCGCAATCCCCCACCACAATAACTAATAAAGTGTATTAACCCCTAAACCGCCATAGCCCACACCGCAATAAACCTATTCTATTATTAACCCCTAAACTGCCATAGCCCACATAGCCTATTAAATCTATTAACCCCTAATCTGCCGCCGGCAACGTCGCCGCAACTATAATAAAGTTATTACCCCCTAAACCTAAGTCTAACCCTAACACCCCCCTAACTTAATTATTATTTAAATAAATCTGAATAATATTACTATTATTAACTAAAGTATTCCTATTTAAAACTAAATACTTACCTATAAAATAAACCCTAATATAGCTACAATATAATTAAATTAATTAAAGCCCCCCAAAATAATAAAATGCCCTACCCTATACTAAATTACAAATAGCCCTTAAAAGGGCCTTTGCGGGGCATTGCCCCAAAGTAATCAGCTCTTTTACCTGTAAAAAAAAAGACAATACCCGCCCAACATTGCAAACCACCACCCACACACCCCTACTCTAAAACCCACCACAACCCCCCTTAATAAAACCTAACAGTACCCCCTTGAAGATCACCCTACCTTGAGCCGTCTTCACCCAGCCAGGCACAAGTGGTCATCCGATCCGGGCAGAAGTCTTCATCCGATGGGGCAGAAAAGGACATCCAGACCGGCAGAAGTCTTCATCCTATCCAGGCAGAAGAGGACATCCGGACTGGCAGAAGGCTTCATCCAAGCGGCATCTTCTATCTTCTTCCATCCGACGAGGAGCGGCTCCATCTTGAAGACATCCAGTGCGGAGCATCCTTCCAGCACGACGACTACTTGAGGAATGACGGTTCCTTTAAATGGCGTCATCCAAGATGGCGTCCCTCAAATTCCGATTGGCTGATAGGATTCTATCAGCCAATCAGAATTAAGGTAGGAAAAATCTGATTGGTTGATTTAATCAGCCAATCGGATTGAAGTTCAATCCAATTGGCTGATTAGATCAGCCAATAGAATTGACCTCGCATTCTATTGGCTGATCCAATCAGCCAATCGGATTGAACTTCAATCCGATTGGCTGATTAAATCAACCAATCGGATGTTTCCTACCTAAATTCCGATTGACTGATAGAATCCTATCAGCCAATCGGAATTCGAGGGACGCCATCTTGGATGACGTCATTTATAGGAACCGTCATTCGTCGAGTAGTCGTCGTGCTGGAAGGATGCTCTGCGCCGGATGTCTTCAAGATGGAGCCGCTCCTCGTCGGATGGAAGAAGATAGAAGATGCCGCTTGGATGAAGCTTTCTGCCGGTCTGGATGTCCTCTTCTGCCGGATAGGATGAAGACTTCTGCCGGTCTGGATGTCCTCTTCTGCCCCATCGGACAAAGTCTTCTGCCTGGATCGGATGACCACTGGTGCCCGGCTGGTTGAAGATGGCTCAAGGTAGGGTGATCTTCAATGGGGTAGTGTTAGGTTTTTTTAAGGGGGGATTGGGTGGGTTTTAGAGTAGGGGTGTGTGGGTGGTGGGTTGTAATGTTGGGGGGGTATTGTAATTTTTTTTTTACAGGTAAAAGAGCTGATTACTTTGGGGCAATGCCCCGCAAAAGGCCCTTTTAAGGGCTATTTGTAATTTAGTATAGGGTATGGCATTTTATTATTTTGGGGGCTTTTTTATTTTATTAGGGGGCTTAGATTAGGTGTAATTAGTTTAAACTTCTTGTAATTTTTTTTCTATAATTTAGTGTGTTTTTTTGTACTTTAGTTTATTTTAGTTAATTGTATTTAATTTTAGCTAATTGTAGTTAATTTATTTAATGATAGTGTAGTTTTAGGTGTATTTGTAACAGGTTAGGATTTATTTTACAGGTAATTTTGTAATTATTTTAACTAGGTAGCTATTAAATAGTTATTAACTATTTAATAGCTGTTGTACCTAGTTAAAATTAATACAAAGTTGCCTGTAAAATAAAAATAAATCCTTAAATAGCTACAATGTAATTATTAATTATATTGTAGCTATCTTAGGGTTTATTTTATAGGTAAGTATTTAGTTTTAAATAGGAATACTTTAGTTAATAATAGTAATAATATTTAGATTTATTTAAATAATAATTAAGTTAGGGGGTGTTAGGGTTAGACTTAGGTTTAGGGGTTAATAACTTTATTATAGTGGCGGCGACGTTGGCGGCAGTAGTTTAGGGGTTAATAGATTTAATAGGCTATGTGGGCTATGGCGGTTTAGGGGTTAATACTAGAATAGGTTTATTGCGGTGTGGGCTATGGCGGTTTAGGGGTTAATACTAGCATAGGTTTATTGCGGTGTGGGCTATGGCGGTTTAGGGGTTAATAATAGCATAGGTTTATTGCGGTGTGGGCTATGGTGGTTTAGGGGTTAATATTTAGTTATTACTTGCGGTGTTAGCTATGGCGGTTTAGGGGTTAATACATTTATTATTAGGAGTGAGAGGGGGGATTGCGGATATAGGGGTATACGTGTCGGGCTTATTTTTGGGAGGCAGGTTAGACAGTTACAGGAGATTTACAATTTTAGTTAGTTTTCTTAGGCGCCGGCAGTTTCTAAAGTGCCGTAAGTCACTAGCGACTCCAGAAAATTTTAGTTACGCTCATTTCTGGACATCGCTAGTTTATCCGACTTACGGCACTTTAGGAACTGCCGGTGGGGTATATGTAATACCCCGATGTGCGAGGTGAAATTACGGGTGGCGCGGGTTCCCTCGATTGCGCCGAAAGCTACGCCGTATATCGGATTGCGCCCCTGAAGTGAAATTAATCAATCCTAATTACTAAAGTCTGAGAGCGATAATACTCAAAAACAATCTGTTATGTTAGAGGTACATAAAGGGACAGTATACACCAATTTTCAATTAACTGCATGTAATAGACACTACTATAAAGAATAATATGCACAGATACTGATCTAAAAATCCAAGGATTAACTTGGGGAAACATTACTGTAAGAATCTGTTTATAATAAAAATGTAATGAATGTTAAAGTTCATATGATAGGTCAATCTGTGCTGTATTAGCTAATTGGCTTGTTTTTAATGTTGATTTAATAGTTAAAATTAATATACAGTACAATGTTAAATGGAATTATGGTTAATGAATAAATTGTATTCACCCCCTTTGAACTGATAACTTGTTCTGTGTCAGTCTGGTATGTGGTTATGACTTTTCATAGAAGTTATGTGCATACTTTGAGCTGTGAGTACTTTGTATTGTTACGATTATTGTATTTGAGACTGTAAAAATATGTCACCACTTATCCTAATCACAAGATATATATATATGTGTGTGTGTGTGTGTGTGTAATACAGGCCGTTTTTAATTTCTGATGCACAAATTTAGGGTCTGATTACATAAGGGGTTTATAGCAGTTGTTTGCAAGCGTCGTGCTTACTGCTGGTATTACGAGTTGAATTGTGATTTACGCTAGGTGGATAACCGTGTCCTCAGAGCTCTGGTTAACTCTTTTGCGAAACAAAAAAGTGTCAAAAAACATCAAAAATACATTAAAATGTACAAATACACTCATAATAATACCATCTAATAAAAAAATTTCAAAAAAATATTGCCCATAAATAATAATTATAATAATAAAATTATAATATAATAATTATAAGGCCTCAACGACATGAGATCTCGAGTGTTAGAAAAAACCCCGAAGGCAAAGGGCTTTAACATTGAGATATGCATATACATGTCTAAAGATCTATTTGTATATACATGTATTTATAGCTAAATATACACATATAAACACATAAATACATGTGTACACACATAAAGACATATACTGTATATAAGTGCATTGGAGCCCTTTGCAGTTAAGTAGATGAAAACATGGAAAAACATATTTATGCAATATTCATATTTAATAAAGATTTTAACTATTTAGTTTTTTTAAATAGATATTCCTATATATATCTGTATATATCTATACCTTTATATAATCCTGTGTGTGTGTGTATATATATATATATATATATATATATATATATATATATATATATATACAGAATCTCACAAAAGTGAGTACACCCCTCACATTTCTGTAAATATTTTTTTTAACCAACATAGGGCATAATCATACAATGATACAATATGATTCAGATATTAACAAAAAGCAGTCAATACGGTTAGACAATAATCACATACATCGATCATCATCATGTACATAAAATTAAATATAAGACAGAATGTCATAAAGGAGTTTATCATGTAGCTAATCCCTTTTCAAGTAATTTAACAAAACAAAACTACAAATAAGATTTAAGGGAATAAAAAAAAAAAACTTCTTATACCATTAAATACCAAGACTTTTTTTCCCCTGTAGGCCCTTGTTGGCATTTTCCTTAACTCATTCGGTAGATATGAAAAATACAAAAATAAAACATTTAGGCCTAGATTTAGAGTTGGGCGGTAGCCGTCAAAACCAGCGTTAGAGGCTCCTAACGCTGGTTTTGGCCGCCCGCTGGTATTTGGAGTCAGTCAGGAAAGGGTCTAACGCTCACTTTGCAGCCGTGACTTTTCAATACCGCAGATCCCCCTACGCCATTTGCGTATCCTATCTTTTCAATGGGATCTTTCTAACGCCGGTATTTAGAGTCGTGGCTGAAGTGAGCGTTAGAAATCTAACGACAAAACTCCAGCCGCAGAAAAAAGTCAGTAGTTAAGAGCTTTCTGGGCTAACGCCGGTTTATAAAGCTCTTAACTACTGTGCTCTAAAGTACACTAACACCCATAAACTACCTATGTACCCCTAAACCGAGGTCTCCCCACATCGCCGCCACTCTATTAAAATGTTTTAACCCCTAATCTGCCGCTCCGTACACCACCGCCAGCTACATTATCCCTATGTACCCCTAATCTGCTGCCCCTAACATCGCCGACCCCTATATAATATTTATTAACCCCTAATCTGCCACCCCCGCTATCGCTGACATCTGCATATTTTTTTTAACCCCTAATCTGCCGCTCCGTACACCGCCGCAACCTACATTATCCCTATGTACCCCTAATCTGCTGCCCCTAACACAGCCGACCCCTATATTATATTTATTAACCCCTAATCTGCCGCCCCCAACGTCGCCTCCACCTACCTACAATAATTAACCCCTAATCTGCCGACCGGACCACAACGCTACTATAATAAATGTATTAACCCCTAAAGCTAAGTCTAACTCTAACCCTAACACCCCCCTAACTTAAATATAATTTAAATCTAACGAAATAAATTAACTATTATTAAATAAATTATTCCTATTTAAAGCTAAATACTTACCTGTAAAATAAACCCTAATATAGCTACAATATAAATTATAATTATATTGTAGCTATTTTAGGATTAATATTTATTTTACAGGCAACTTTGTAATTATATTAACCAGGTACAATAGCTATTAAATAGTTAATAACTATTTAATAGTTACCTAGTTAAAATAATTACAAAATTACCTGTAAAATAAATCCTAACCTAAGTTACAATTAAACCTAACACTACACTATCAATAAATTAATTAAATACAATACCTACAAATAAATACAATGAAATAAACTAACTAAAGTACAAAAAATAAAAAAGAACTAAGTTACAAAAAATAAAAATATATTTACAAACATTAGAAAAATATTACAACAATTTTAAACTAATTACACCTACTCTAAGCCCCCTAATAAAATAACAAAGCCCCCCAAAATAAAAAAAATGCCCTACCCTATTCTAAATTAAAAAAGTTCAAAGCTCTTTTACCTTACCAGCCCTGAAAAGGGCCCTTTGCGGGGCATGCCCCAAAGAATTCAGCTCTTTTGCCTGTAAAAAAAAACATACAATACCCCCCCCAACATTACAACCCACCACCCACATACCCCTAATCTAACCCAAACCCCCTTAAATAAACCTAACACTAAGCCCCTGAAGATCTTCCTACCTTATCTTCACCACGCCGGGTTCACCGATCGATCCAGAAGAGCTCCTCCGATGTCTTGATCCAAGCCCAAGCGGGGGGCTGAAGATATCCATGATCCGACTGAAGTCTTCATCCAAGCGGGAGCTGAAGAGGTCCATGATCCAGCTGAAGTCTTCTATCAAGCGGCATCTTCAATCTTCTTTCTTCCGGATCCATGTTCATCCCGCCGACGCGGAACATCCATTTTCACCGACGACTTCCAGACGAATGACGGTTCCTTTAAGGGACGTCATCCAAGATGGCATCCCTCGAATTCCGATTGGCTGATAGGATTCTATCAGCCAATCGGAATTAAGGTAAGAAAATTCTGATTGGCTGATGGAATCAGCCAATCAGAATCAAGTTCAATCCGATTGGCTGATCCGATCAGCCAATCAGATTGAGCTCGCATTCTATTGGCTGTTCCGATCAGCCAATAGAATGTGAGCTCAATCTGATTGGCTGATCGGATCAGCCAATCGGATTGAACTTGATTCTGATTGGCTGATTCCATCAGCCAATCAGAATTTTCTTACCTTAATTCCGATTGGCTGATAGAATCCTATCAGCCAATCGGAATTCGAGGGACGCCATCTTGGATGACGTCCCTTAAAGGAACCGTCATTCGTCGGGAAGTCGACGGTGAAGATGGATGTTCCGCGTCGGCGGGATGAACATGAATCTGGAAGAAAGAAGATTGAAGATGCCGCTTGATAGAAGAGTTCAGCCGGATCATGGACCTCTTCAGCTCCCGCTTGGATGAAGACTTCAGTCGGATCATGGACATCTTCAGCCCCCCGCTTGGGCTTGTATCAAGACATTGGAGGAGCTCTTCTGGATCGATCGGTGAACCCGGCGTGGTGAAGATAAGGTAGGAAGATCTTCAGGGGCTTAGTGTTAGGTTTATTTAAGGGGGGTTTGGGTTAGATTAGGGGTATGTGGGTGGTGGGTTGTAATGTTGGGGGGGGTATTGTATGTTTTTTTTACAGGCAAAAGAGCTGAATTCTTTGGGGCATGCCCCGCAAAAGGCCCTTTTCAGGGCTGGTAAGGTAAAAGAGCTTTGAACTTTTTAAATTTAGAATAGGGTAGGGCATTTTTTTATTTTGGGGGGCTTTGTTATTTTATTAGGGGGCTTAGAGTAGGTGTAATTAGTTTAAAATTTTGTAATATTTTTCTAATGTTTGTAAATATTTTTTTATTTTTTGTAACTTAGTTCTTTTTTATTTTTTGTACTTTAGTTAGTTTATTTCATTGTATTTATTTGTAGGTATTGTATTTAATTAATTTATTGATAGTGTAGTGTTAGGTTTAATTGTAACTTAGGTTAGGATTTATTTTACAGGTAATTTTGTAATTATTTTAACTAGGTAACTATTAAATAGTTATTAACTATTTAATAGCTATTGTACCTGGTTAATATAATTACAAAGTTGCCTGTAAAATAAATATTAATCCTAAAATAGCTACAATATAATTATAATTTATATTGTAGCTATATTAGGGTTTATTTTACAGGTAAGTATTTAGCTTTAAATAGGAATAATTTATTTAATAATAGTTAATTTATTTCGTTAGATTTAAATTATATTTAAAGGGACAGTTTACTCAAAAAAATTCTCCCCTTTAATTTGTTCCCAATGATCCACTTTACCTGCTGGAGTGTATTAAATTATTTACAAGTAGCTCCTTTACCCTTATATTGGCATTTGAAATTGTTGATTTAGCATGTGGTATCCCCACCTATTCTGAAAGTTTGTGGCCGCGCGTACCAGCTATAGATAAGCTTTGTAAACACAGCCAGCAGAAGAAATTACACTCCCAGTGTGATAAAGCAGAGATAAGGTAATAAAATGTTGATTTTTCATTGTTCTCTCAAAGTACTGGTGATTGTTTTAAGGACAGATATAAGATAAAGAAGCAGGTATATGTGCACAATGTGATACAGTAATGAGATCTGATTATACCTACAAGCTCAACCCATTTTATTAGGTTGTGGCTTCAAAACACAAAATCAGAGCTTTAATGTACACAAATAAGCCTTAAAAAGCTATTTTTTATACATTTTTTACTCTGCAGTTGGTAAAAAAGCAATTGTAAACACATTAAGGGAAAAACTATTTTACAGTATACTGTCCCTTTAAGTAAGGGGGGTGTTAGGGTTAGAGTTAGACTTAGCTTTAGGGGTTAATACATTTATTATAGTAGCGGTGAGATCCGGTCGGCAGATTAGGGGTTAATTATTGTAGGTAGGTGGAGGCGACGTTGTGGGGGGCAGATTAGGGGTTAATAAATATAATATAGGGGTCGGCGGTGTTAGGGGCAGCAGATTAGGGGTACATAGGTATAATGTAGGTTGCGGCGGTGTACGGAGCGGCA
The DNA here is from genome assembly GCF_027579735.1 of Bombina bombina. Classification (NCBI taxonomy): domain Eukaryota; kingdom Metazoa; phylum Chordata; class Amphibia; order Anura; family Bombinatoridae; genus Bombina; species Bombina bombina. Next base: position 257,104,523 of record NC_069499.1, on the reverse strand, counting down.
GATTAGGGGTTAATAATAATATGCAGGTGTCAGCGATAGCGGGGGTGGCAGATTAGGGGTTAATAAATATAACATAGTGGTCGGCGATGTTAGGGGCAGCAGATTAGGGGTACATAGGGATAACGTAGCTGACGGCGGTGTACGGAGCGGCAGATTAGGGGTTAATAATAATATGCAGGGGTCAGCGATAGCGGGGGCGGCAGATTAGGGGTTAATAAGTGTAAGGTTAGGGGTGTTTAGACTCGGGGTTCATGTTAGGGTGTTAGGTGCAGACTTAGGAAGTGTTTCCCCATAGTAAACAATGTAGCTGCGTTAGGAGCTAACACTGCTTTTTTGCAGGTGTTAGTTTTTTTTTTCAGCTCAAACAGCCCCATTGTTTCCTATGGGGAAATCGTGCACAAGCACGTTTTTGAAGCTGGCCGCGTCCGTAAGCAACGCTGGTATTTAGAGTTGCAGTGGCGGTAATTATGCTCTACGCTCCCTTTTTTGGAGCCTAACGCAGCCCTTTCTGTGAACTCTAAATACCAGCGGTATTTAAAAGGTGCGGGAGAAAAAAAGCCAGCGTAGCTAACGCACCCCTTTGGCCGCAGAACTCTAAATCTAGCCGTAAGTGTCCCAATTGGTCCCATCTGGGAAAAAGGAGAAGTAAAAAAGGTGGGGGTAGAGAGGGATTAGACTCAGTAGGTTAATAAGGGTAGAATTGATATACCAGACTCCTAAGAGAACTATCTCTGAATTCCTGAAGGGATAAATTAAATAACCTGTTTCTCCAGGAGGAAGAATTGTAATAAATGTGGACCATTTATTAAAAAATAGAATTATATTGCGTTCAGAATTTAAATTGGTGTAAATTTGCTCGATGGTACATTGTTTTCTTAGATTTTTTTATTGTTTTGTTTTTTTTTTCTGTGATAATAGGAATGGTTTTATCCTGCCACTTTTTAAATATTAGGTAAAGTCAGTGTATGGATCAGCACTCCTGGGTCATCCCCTCCAAATAGAACACTGCAAAGTCCGCAGGATATAGGTGCTCAAACCTTCAGGGACTCCCTTCCAAAGTCCAGAGTATAAATAGAACAAAAAGGAAAGAAGGTAGCACTCTTGTAACAGGAAGCACCTTTATTGGAGCAACGTTTCGAGGCTACTTGCCTCTTTCTCAAGCTTACATGTACTGAATTGTGAACACAGCTTTATTCACAGGGCAATTAATGAAGGGCCAATCCCCAGGCTCACAAGGGGCGTGTGTCACAAAGTGACATAACAGAACTACTAGTGTCAAAATTCATCAGTTATTAACCCATTAGAGACTGACACAGGGATTGGTCCAACAAATATATACAATTAAAAACAATATAACAAAACAGAATAGAAGGCGAGCACAAAAGGATCTAATAAGCAATATTAAACTAGAGCAAACAGATCAGATTAATGGCATGAGATCAAATTCTCTGTTAAGCCCCTTTGGTGTCATAGTATCTAACAACCAAATCCATTTAGCTTCTTTGTATAATAAATCCCTCAGCCTGTCGCCTCCTCTGGATTTTTTACTGGCATGGTCTATGACCATAAATCTTAATTGATTAGCTTGATGGCCTTTATCCAAAAAATGGGAGGGGACAGGAAGATGGGATTACTTATCATTGACAATATTGGATTTTTGCTGGCAGAAGCGGTCCTTGACCTTCTGGGTGGTCTCACCTATGTATAATAGGCCACATGGGCACTTAAGTGCATACACCACATAAGTGGAATTGCATGTAAAATACCCAGGGATCTTAAATTTCTTGCCTGTATAGGGATGAGATATTTCTCCTCCTTTAATAACGCTATTACATTGTGCACAACCCAGGCATGGGAATGTCCCATTCCAAGAGTGCCCAAAAACGTTTGACCCTTGATAGTGGTATTAGTGTGTGCGTGGACCAATTTCTTACCCATGGTATTGCCTTTGCGGTAAGCTGCTCTGGGAAATTCCTTGAATTCCTGTATGTCAGGGCAGGCTTCCTTCAGCATAAACCATTTTTTCTTAATAATGTGGAAAATACTGTTACTCATAGTGTTAAATGTACTAACAAATGAGATTCTCTTAGAAAACCCTTTAGTTTTAATCAAAGCATCAACAGTAGGATCCATCTGAATCTGACTAAGTTTGTGTGGGCTATATCCTCTCTTGATGAATTTCTCCACCATTTGGCCTGATCTTTCCTGACGTTTCTCTGGGTCACTGACAATTCTATTCACTCATATGAGCTGGTACTTAGGAACACTTCTAAACACTCTGGGAGGGTGAAAACTGGACCTGTGCAACAGAGTGTTGCGATCAGTCGGTTTGGTATACAAATCCGTCTGTAATCTATCTTCAGATACATATACCATAGGATCAAGGAGCTCAATGTTAGTCGTGCTTGTTTTCACACTAAATCTCAAAAATGGGACTTCCCTTTCTATGTCAACTTTTAAAGCATTAAGTTCCTCAAGGGTGCCCCGCCACAAGATGAACAGGTCATCTATATAGCGGACCCACCCTATACACCTTTGCTGAAACAGGGGATGAGTATACACATATTTCTCCTCCACCCAATTCATAGTAAGACATGCATAAGGTGGGGCCACATTCAACCCCATCGCCGTCCTCTTCTTTTGTAAAAATATTAAACTTCTTGTTGCTAAAATTGTCATATTCATGATCTTTTTATGTTCAGGAATTGGGGTTCTCTCTATAAGAAAAATTACCTTTGCTAAGGAAACAGAGACATAGTTGATCTTAAGGGTATTTATAAGCCAGTATTCTATTTTTGACCATAGCTGTTTTATTTTTGGGCAAGCCCAAATCATGTGGATTAAGTCTGCTGCAGGGTAAGCACATTTTGGACATTTGTTGAATTTGGGGTTGTGCTAGTTGAACCCCTTCTGTGGAGTATAATAGGTTCGATTATGTGGGATTCTCTCCAACTTGCAGGTAGGGTAGTTTGCACTAAGAGGGCAATAGAGCATTTCACTTGATCTGATTCTATATTACTTCCTGTAATTAGATTACTCCATTTTTGTGCTATGTTGGTTAAATTTATCTCACCAACTCGGTTGACCACAAGATCGTACCAAATTGAAATAGATGAAAAACTGTTTCTAGCAAAAATGGACCAGCTATCTAGCCTTCCCCATGACCAGGTCCAGCTATATTTTTTAATGACTTTGAAAGCATAGTGTCTGACCTGCAGATAAGTGAAAACATCTTTGTTAACTAAATTAAACTCCTGTCTTAAGCTATCAAAAGTTTTAATAGATTGAGTATTTTGGTCTATGAATTGGGCAAGAGAGGTCAAACCCACTTTGTGCCAATTATGAAAGACTAGTAGCTGTGTACCTCCCTGGAACTAGGGGTTACCCAGTATTATCTGGAATTTAGCAATATTGAGGTTAATATCTAGCATTTTTCCCAATTTTTTTCCAGGCCCAAATTACTGTATAAATAGAACTAAATAGTTTCACATGCTTCGGAATTGTACTAGTTAAGCAATGGATAAGAGCTACTGGGTGATATGAATAGAGCATATTTATCTCAAGACTATTATTAGTAAAATAATCTTTGCTCAAAATCCAGTCTATCAGAATACGAGATAAGAAGACCAGGTTACACTTACTAAGGTCTGGGAGTGCTAGGCCTCCAAGTTTCCTAGGTAGTGACAGTTTACAAGTAGAAATTAGAGGTCTTTTATTTCTCCAAATAAAGTAAGCAGTGCTGTATTTAGACTCTTCACATCCTTGCTTTTAATCAGGACTGGGACATTCTGAAGGGTGTAAAGAATTGTTGTTAACAATACCATTTTGAACAAAGCTATGCAGCCTGATAGGGTTAGTGGAAGATTTTGCCAGTTCTTCATATACTCCTTTATTTTAATAAGAATAGGAGAAATATTAAGTCTATACCAATCTTGAGATTTAAGGGGAAATATAAATTCCAAGATATTTAAATGAGGTGTCCACTATTTTAAAAGGAATTTCAGTTAAAGAGAGTTTATTTTTCCTAATCCATAATAGTTCTGACTTAAGAGTTTTGGTATATTGAGGGAGGTATTTGAGATATAAACAAGTACATCGTCTGCATATAAAAAATGTTTAAACTCTTTGGCCCTGATCTTTATTCCCTTTATTTGCTGTCTTATCTTAATAGCTAATGGTTTATTGGTGAGATCGAATAATTAATGGGAGAGGAGACACCCCAGGTGTGTACCTCTTTGAAGATTAATTAGGGGGGATTCTAAATTCTTGACAATTAAACTAGTTGATGAATTTTCATATAGGTTCTTAATAAACCCTACAAAATTGTTTTTAAAGCCAAAACAGGATAGTGTATCGAAAAGGTGATGATAATGCACATAATTGAATGCTTTTTTGGCGTCAATTGCGATAATCGCAGAATCAGGATACTCTTCCCCATTCCCTTCCTGAAGATTGTGAAAGTGATCAATAACTAAGAAGACCTCTCTAATTTTAGCTGCTGAATTACGATTGTATAGCAAACCTGCTTGGTCTTTATGAATAATGTCCCCTATTTCCAGTTGCAATCTTTGCTAAAATGGAAGTAAGTATCTTATAATCTGAGTTGAGCAGCACAATGGGTCGGTATGATTACTTTTTAAGAGGGTCTTTTCCTTGCTTGACGACTAATGTTGTGCATGAAGCTGCAAAACGTGGAGGTATTATATTATTATTATTTTCTACATACAGGTAATTAAAAAGATTTTTTAAGTGGGGAGTAATAATAGGGGCCAAAATCTTATAGAACTCATTGGGTATTGCATCCGGACCAGGCGCTTTATCTAAATGTAGATCTTTTATGCATTGAAGTATCTCTGCTTCAGTAATAGGGGAGATAATTCTAGCTATTGATTCTTTACTCAAATTGATATTACATAATGTATATAGAGAGTTTGCCATTTTAATTTTTAAAATCAAAAACCTACTGTCGGGATCTAAAAGAGCCGACTTTATTTCATAAACCATATTTTTGCCCAGCAAATTGCAACCCCCCTTTTCCTAGCTAGGCTTGGTGTGGCAATAATTTCTCTTATCCAGGAAGATCTCAGTTTCAATGATTCTTCTGCACTAAGGTGGGTTTCGTGCAGAAAAGCAAGGTCTGTATTTAGTTTCTTAAGATGAGTGATAATCATTTTGCATTTTATTGGGGATGAGATACCACCAATGTTCCAAGATGTTATGGTCTAATTCCTTACTCTAGACATTATTTACTACAATATATATAAAAAGGGGGGTAGACAGAGGAAGAGTGAGAGGAGTGTGGCCAAATGGGAGCATGACATTTGGAAAACCCTATTTGAGGGATCACAAAAATAATTTAAACAGCATCAAGAATATATTTAAGACCTTTTTCATCATATAACTTTTCTGCGTCTAGAGTAGAATCAAAAAGATAGGTTCGTCGGGGGGCGGGGCCGGCTAGCAGCAGAGGCAGACGTGCTGGTCTGTAGCTCTCTGCACAAATTGAGCAAAACACCTAATTTCAGACCAAAATATTGCCCAAATATATACTAAGAAGGGAGCCTTGGGTCTCCAGACTTGCTGCCATAGGACATGAAGCTGACAGAGCGCAGGAAGAATCTTGGTCAGTGCAAAGTTGGAGTGTAGTGGATGCGATACTCAGATTGATCGGCGCCATTTTGTCTGGCTATTTGACAAATACATCCTAACTTCTGAAGCATCCTGCTAAGATCTGCACTGTAGAGAGATAAGTACTTATACTGAAATCGGGCTTCAATTGACTATTTAGTTAAGCTGCTTACATCCTGGCCCCATTTCTGTGCAGGATGTCACTCGCTGCTACAGTTAACATGGCGGCTACTGTCAGATGGAAGGACAGAGTTCTACATTCTTTGGAGCAGGCTTTTCAACGAGTTGAATCGCAACTGATCGATGCCATCTCGGAAGCGATATACTGCATTGATGTTCCGGGGGGCCCTAGATGCACAGGAAACTGCATGGAAGTAATAGATTGTGCCAATTGGGAGATCACAGAAACGTCTGGGAGTGTAATGAGAGAAGGTGTCATGGAGAAGGTGATGCTCACTGAGACTGTAGCTGAGACGGCAGACGCCCCGGAGAAGGGGATGAGTGTATTAGACACTCGCAGACCAAGGGCAGAGTTGCAGAAATGTGGACTGAGTACGGCAATGCCAAGCAAAGATAGAGATGGACTGACAGATTGGTCTTATTACGCAGACGACTCACTCCCGAACCAAGATGAAAGGCAGCGGATTCCGAAGTTTGGCGGCCATGCTGGCTTATACCTGCTATTATTAGAACTTCCCATACAGTTAGATTGTGCTCTCCAGCACTGTTCTTACTCTCTGAGTCAGAAACTTACAAAGAGACATCCTGACGCTTTTGGGGTGCATTGGGAGGTAGATGTTGGCATTCTCCCAAAAGCTGGTATAGGATAGCTCCCACAACTAATACAATCTGTCCCAATGAGAAGACTTGGATCCTATACTAACTTGTCTCAGGACAAAGCTGATTTTTATGTGACAGGATTTTCTCATGAGATTTTTTATGATTGCAGGCTATTTTCTCTACCTGGTGATAATATCATGTGGTCAGTTCTTAACCCCTTAATGACCACAATGTACCCTGTATGTCACTGGTCGTTAAGGGTTTTTTCAGGACATAAAAGCACAAGTCTAGAAAGAACACGCTATTAATTCCCTCCCTCCAGCAGGCTTTGTGGAATAGAGCAGTCTCAACGCTGGTGGCAAGACCGCGCTATAAAACAATTAAGTCCCAAAAAAAGGCCAGTGACATACAGGGTACGTCGCTGGTCCTTAAGGGGTTAAACAAGCATGTTCTTAGGTTAATATTCACTACTATAGTTACATTACTTGTTTGTTATTTTCTTTGTGCTCATCATACTACCTTGTCTAGATTCCAGAATCTTTAATGTGTGTGCATGTGAATATCCAATTAGGAAGAATTCCCTCAAGGTTATGTAACTTAGGTTATTTAAGTCATTCAGTGTTTGCACAATACACATATGGCATTAGTATATATATATAGATGGACATCTGAATACTATGTCTTATTTTAGGCTTACAGAAAACAAGTTTAAAGCTTTCTAGATGTCACTACAGCCAATCCCATACTACCTGAAATGCCTTTTTTTAAAAAAAAAAAAAAAAATAATGTGTTACAGGTCGAAGTTTATCTGCTGCTTGTTAGGTAAAGTAACTCGATGTTAATACTATCTAGGTCTAAACACGTGATTCGCCCTGCTGTGTGACATAGGGCCCATGTCCACACGATAGGGGGGTCTGATTTAGTATAGATGTCTTTTACATATTACATCATAGTTCAAACATGCAAGATGTAATCCAGCGTGTTTTAGGATACATGATAGCTTGCTAGCTTGATTTACCTGCCTAAATAACGCTGCAGCATCCTTTCCTATATTATCTTTCCACATGATGATCTATCAGTAAGATTATAGTATAATATAGTCTTTCAAGGTTACAGCTGAGACATGGGTCTTCTTTTCTAGGATGCTAGATCTAAAATACATAGGCCTTAGTTATTGTTCGTACTATTTTGATACAATGTCTCTATCTACCCTGATAGGTATTTTAATACTTGCTATGTCATATGTTATAGCCGTGTATATGTATATTACCACATATCCTAGTTTCAATGGCATCAACGAACTGGTGTTTTTTGCTCAGTGTATATTTGCAAGTCTATCTACACATTTATAAATTTTGATGTGATCTGCGAATCTACTATACACCTGCTTGAAATTTGCTCTCAATTGGTAAGGTCAGATTATTCCCACATACTATATAAAAATGTACTGCTTTCTTTGAGAGGTATTTAGGTACAAACTTCTTGAAGCTTACTATATGTATATATATTTTCCCAAAAGCAATACTGACAGCCTTTAATTGCTTCTGCCTGAGCTCCCATCAGTTTAGTTAATTTCTCAGTCCTATCTAATTAGTCGTGTACTGACTGCTGGTTGGCCCCGATTCCCCCCCTGGGGTTTACCCCCAGTATTTGTTTTGTTTACTTAGTAAACTAAGGAACGTAGATTCCCTTGAATTTCCCTTCTATCTAGCATAAGACTGGTACAATGTAGCGGCTAGTGATACCCTCATTCAAATATTATATAATAATAGTCTTGCTAATCTCCTTTTTTATTGTATATTTTCTAATGATTTCACTAGTCTAAGGAGATTTATATTTGTGTGGGCTTAAATATGGCCCTATAAGCTATATATTTGAATTCTTTTCATAACCTTTGACAATTAGTAATACCCCCATTCAAGTATTACATAATAATAGTCTTGCTAATCTCCTTTTTTATTGTATATTTTCTAATGATTTCACTAGTCTAAGGAGATTTATATTTGTATGGGCTTAAATATGGCCCTATAGGCTATATATTTGAATTATTTTCATAACTTTTGGCAATTACAGTCATAAGGGCTTCAAATGGCCCTATATTTTTATTTGAAAATCTGAGGTTAGTCCTTTTTATTTTTATTAACCACACAGGTACCACTTCTTTACTACTCTTGGACTTAATTTTTAGTTTATGTTTTCTCTACATGTAGAAGTGTAAGATTTTATTTATGTTTATAGTTTTGTGGAGATGTCTGCGATATGTACAGTACTGTATACCTTGTTACATATCCTCACGGGTTGAGGGTTTTTTCTGAATGATTGCTATGTACTGTTATTTTCTTTACCTCAATAAAAAATGTTTAAAAAAAAAAAAAAAAAAAAAAAAAAAGATAGGTTCGTCGTTCAACAAGTACTCTATGTTTAGCCAGATATATTACTGTGGCCGTAAGGCCTGCTTTTATCATTTTGCCACAGACTGGGGAAAGCTCCTTCCTTTTCATGGATGTTTCGAACAAGAAATCTTTAAATAATAAAACTTTAGAATCACTTAAGAATATAGGTGGACTTTTACGAAAATGTTGCAAGAGCTTAATTTTGTCCTGAAAATGTAAGAGTTTGGAAATAATAGGCTTGGGTTTTTTTTGTTCATTTTTTTGTTATATCTTTTCATGTGACAACACGGAAGAAATTACACAAATAGTGAGTGTACATCCTGTAAATTTGCTGTCCCCTCAAAATAATTCAACACACAGCCATTAATGTCTAAACCGTTGGCAACCAAAGAGAGTACACCTCTAAGTGGAAATGTCCAAATTGGGCCCAATTAGCCATTTTCCCTCCCCGGTGTCATGTGACTCGTTAGTGTTACAAGGTCTCAGGTGTGAATGGGGAGCAGGTGTGTTAAATTTGGTGTTATCGCTCTCACACTCTCTCATACAGGTCTACTGGTCTACTGGTTGCTCTACATAAAGAAGGCCTAGGCTATAAGAAGATTGCCAAGACCCTGAAACTGTGCTGTAGCACAGTGGGCAAGACCATACAGCGGTTTCACAGGACAGGTTTCACTCAGAACAGGCCTCGTCATGGTCGACCAAAGAAGTTGAGTGCACGTGCTCAGCATCATATCCAGAGGTTGTCTTTGGGAACTATATGTATGAGTGCTGCCAGCATTGCTGCAGAGGTTAAAGGGGTGGGGGGGGGTCACCCTGTCACTGCTCAGACCATACACCACACACTGCATCAAATTGGTCTTCATGGCTGTTGTCCCAGAAGGAAGCCTCTTCTAAAGATGATGCACAAGAAAGTCTGCAAACAGTTTGCTAAAGACAAGCAAACTAAGGACATGGATTACTAGAACCATGTCCTGTGGTCCGATGAGACCAAGATAAACTTATTTGGTTCAGATATTGTCAAGCGTGTGTGGCAGCAACTAGGTGAGGAGCACAAAGACAAGTGTGTCTTGCCTACATTCAAGCATGGTGGTGGGAGTGTCATGGTCTGGGCCTGCATGAGTGCTGCCGGCACTGGGGAGCTACAGTTCATTAAGGGAATTATGAATGCCAACATGTACTGAAGCAGAGTATGATACCCTTCATGTATTCAAACATTATAATGACCCCAAACACATCTCCATGATGACCACTGCCTTGCTAAAGAAGCTGAGGGTAAAGGTGATGGGCTGGCCAAGCATATCTCCAGACCTAAACCCTATTGAGCATCTGTGGGGCATCCTCAAATGAAAGGTGGGGGAGCGCAAGGTCTCTAACATCCACCAGCTCCCTGATGTTATCGCGGAGGAGTGGAAGAGGACTTCAGTGGCAATGTATGAAACTCTGGTGAACTCCATGCCCAAGAGGGTCAAGGCAGTGCTGGAAAATAATGGTGGCCACACAAAATATTGACACTTTGGGCCCAATTTGGACATTTCCACTTAGGGGTGTACATAAACCCTGAGTCTAAACACCCCTAATCTGCCACCCCCAACATCGCCGACACCTACCTACATTTATTAACCACTAATCTGCTGCCCCCAATGTCGTTGCTACCTACCTACACTTATTAGCCCCTAATCTGCCGTCCCAACATCGCCGCTGCACCTATACTAAAGTTATTAACCCCTAATCCTCTGGCCTCCCACATCACTAACACTAAATAAATATATTAACCCCTAAACCTAACCCTAAGTCTAACCCTAACCCTAACACCCCTAACTTTAATATAATTAAAATAAATCTAAATAAAAAATACTATTATTGCCTAACTAATTCCTATTTAAAACTAAATACTTACCTGTAAAATAAACCCTAAGATAGCTACAATATAACTAATAGTTACATTGTAGCTATCTTAGGTTTTATTTTTATTTCACAGCTAAGTTTCTATTTATTTTAACTAGGTAGACTAGTTACTAAATAGTTATTAACTATTTACTAACTACCTAGTTAAAATAAATACACTTACCTGTAAAATAAAACCTAACATGTCTTACACTAACACCTAACATTACACTACAATTAAATACATTAATTAAATACAATTAACTAAATTACAAAAAAAATAAACACTAAATTACACAAAATAAAAAAGAAATGATCAAATATTTAAACTAATTACATCTAATTGAATAGCCCTATCAAAATAAAAAATAAAACTAGCCTAAATTAAACTGCCAATATCCCTTAAAAGGGCCTTTTGCGGGGCATTGCCCCAAAGAAATCAGCTCTTTTACCTGTATAAAAAAAATACAAACAACCCCCCAACAGTATAACCCACCACCCACACAACCAAACCCCCCAAATAAAATCCTATCTAAAAAACCTAAGCTCCCCATTGCCCTGAAAAGGGCATTTGGATGGGCATTGCCCTTAAAAGGGCATTTAGCTCTTTTGCATTGACCAAACCCTAAGCTAAACCTAAAACCCACCCATTACCCTTAAAAAAAACTAACACTAACCTCAGAAGATCCACTTACATTTTTTGACGACCGAACATCCATCCTCATCAAGCCATGAGAAGTCTTCATCCAAGCGGGCAGAAGTCCTCAACAAAGTAGGGAGAAGTCTTCATCTAAGCGGCAAGAAGTGGTCCTCCAGGCAGGTAGAAGTCTTCATCCAGATGGCATCTTCTATCTTCATCCTTCCGACACAGAGCGGCTCCATCTTCAAGACATTCGGCACGGAGCATCGCCTTCTGTCGATGGCTACTTAAGAATGAAGGTTCCTTTAAGGGACGTCATCCAAGGTGGCGTCCCTTGAATTCCAATTGGCTGATTGAATTCTATCAGCCAATCGGAATTAAAGGGTAAAAAATCCTATTGGCTGATGCAATTAGCCAATAGGATTGAGCTTTAATCCTATTGGCTGATCCAATCATCCAAGAATGCGAGCTCAATCCTATTGGCTGATTGGAACAGCCAATAGAATGTGAGCTCAATCCTATTGGCTGATTGGATCAACCAATAGGATTAAAGCTCAATCCTATTGGCTGATTGCCAGAAGAGGATGCTCCGCACGGGATGTCTTGAAGATGGAGCTGCTCCGTGTCAGAACAATGAAGATAGAAGATGCCGTCTGGATGAAGACTTCTGCCCGCCTGGAGGACCACTTCTTGCCGCTTGGATGAAGACTTCTCCCGGTTTTGTTGAGGACTTCTGCCCGCTTGGATGAAGACTTCTCCCAGCTTGATGAGGATGGATGTCCGGTCTTCAAAAACTGTAAGTGGATCTTCGGGTTTAGTGTTAGGTTTTTTTAAGGGTTTATTGGGTGGGTTTTATTTTTAGCTTAGGGTTTGGGCAATGGAAAAGAGCTAAATGCCCTTTTAAAGGCAATGCCCATCCGAATGCCCTTTTCAGGGCAATGGGGGGCTTAGGTTTTTAGATAGGATTTTATTTGGGGGGTTTGGTTGTGTGGGTGGTGGGGTTTACTTTTGGGGGGTTGTTTGTATTTTTTTTACAGGTAAAAGAGCTGATTTCTTTGGGGCAATGCCCCGACAAAGGCCTTTTTAAGGGCTATTGGCAATTTAGTTTAGGCTAGGGTTTTTTTATTTTGGGGGGGCTTTTTTATTTTGATAGGGCTATTAGATTAGGTGTAATTAGTCGAATATTTGATAATTTCTTTTTTATTTTATGTAATATAGTGTTTATTTTTTTGTTATTTAGTTAATTGTATTTAATTAATGTAATTTGTTTAATTGTAGTGTAATGTTAGGTGTTAGTGTGAGGCAGGTTAGATTTTATTTTACAGGTAAATTTGTATTTATTTTAACTAGATAGTTATTAAATAGTTAATAACTTTTTACCAACTAGTCCTTAAAATAAATACAAACTTACCTGTAAAATAAAAATAAAACCTAAGATAGCTACAATGTAACTATTAGTTATAGTGTAGCTAGCTTAGGGTTTATTTTACAGGTAAGTATTTAGTTTTAAATAGGAATTATTTAGTTAATGATAGTAATTTTTATTTAGATTAATTTTAATTATATTAAAGTTAGGGGGTGTTAGGGTTAGACTTAGGGTTAGGTTTAGGGGTTAATAACTTTAGTATAGTGGCGGTGGTGACGTTGGGGTGGCAGATTAGGGGTTAATAATATTTAACTAGTGTTTGCGATGCGGGAGTACAGCGGTTTAGGGGTTAATATGTTTATTATAGTGGTGGCGATGTCCGGAGCAGCTGATTAGGGGTCAATATTTTTATTTTAGTATTTGAGATGCGGGAGGGCCTCGCTTTAGGGGTTAATAGGTAGTTTATGGGTATTAGTGTACTTTGTAACACTTTAGTTACTACTGACTTTCAGTATACGGTACGGATCTTGTAGTTATAGGCTGTACCACTCACTTTTTGGCTGGACAGGCAAACTTGTAATACCGGCGCTATGGAAGTCCCATTGAAAAAGGACTTTTTAAAAAGTGCAGTACTTACGTTGCGTGACGGCCAAAAATGTCGTAATAGCAGCGGTAGTGAAAAAGCAGCATTATGAGGCTTTTTCACTCATAACGCAAAACTCGTAATCTAGTCGAATATTAATAACTATATGCCTGCCCACAACTCACACTAACAGGACAAATTTTAAAATGTTTCCTTCTCTAAGCAAAGTAGAGTGAATCATAATTACTAAGTCAATGATACATCTGAGCATCATTATAAATCAAAAATCTGCTGTGTACTTGCAGAACGGTAATATACAGAATCTATATTCATTGTCAAACATACTATGGGGGGATCATTGAGCTTTATAATATATTTATTAGAGAAATTGGCACCAATCCCCTCCCATTTAATCTGTTCCAGACAGATGAAAGTCCAATAGCAGTCCTTCTAGCATTCAGAGGGTTAATGTGATTCCTGCTGGAATCCTGATGTACATTCCAAAACAGTGAAACTTAATGTGCCCGAACCCTAAATATTACATCAAAGCAATCACACTGTCACTGCCAGCCTCTTATTACAAGAGCGCAAAGCTCAGTAATAGCAGGTAACAATGCTGGAGTTCTTTCCACTGAGAATATAAGAAGGGAGGGAAGAGGGGGAACAGAGGAAGACCAGGCATCATTTTTTCCCTCTCCTAAGAAATCCATTATATCACATTAAAAACATTTTATCTTGTTAGCAATTTTCTGTGGTGCTTTACAGGGTGACCGCTTGGCATTAGAATCTAGGTAATGAGATATAAAAGTCTCCTTTTCAGATGGCTTTGAATATAATTTTAAGGCACAGTGAAACCAATACAGGGGTTTTAGACAGCTAGACAGCTTTATGGAACTTTATTTTTTTTCCCATAAGAGATTTAAAAAAAAAAATAGTAGCAGGGTCTGAAGCGAAGGATTATTTGTTGACAAAGTAAACAGCAGTGCAGAAATGGTGCAGCATTCCCTTTGCGGAAAAAGAATGGTGGCTTTATTTAAAGGGTCGTACCTACAAGTGAACAATGGCTCTCGCTATATATTTCCTTTGATTGCTCTGTTACAGTTCTCTGTTTTCTTGCATACAAAACTCCTTCGCTCCTCTTTGAGGTTAACAGATGAGATAAATTAGCTTTGTAGAGTTGTACAAAAGAGAATGTTGCCTTTAGTGTTTTTACAGCAGATTCTTTACTTATATAGGGCCAGATTACAAGTATGCCCTGGTATTATAAGTGAACACAATGCAAACACAAGCTCTTGTTCGCATTGCTAGGAAGCATTGTGCTCACGAGAGCGCCTTCCATAGGCTCAAATGGGAGCCTCGTTCTGATGCTGTCAGAGACGGCATCAGATTCAAATCTCAGCGAAGGGGTAAGTAGCGCAGCGATAGCAGCAAATATATATATATGGTTACATACATATATATTTATGTGTACATTGTTCCCATAGACCACAATGTAAAGGCACCTTTCAAAATACTGATTAGTGCACTTATTTTATAAAAAAATAAAAATGGTACCTTTTTTATTTTTTTATAAAATACACTACACTGTATTTTGGGGCATATTTATAAAATTAACCAGAGATCCGATCTCTGATTAATTTTATAAGCGCTAATTGCTGCTTGTAATGGCTGGTTATTTATCGCACACCTGCCAACGGACAAATTTGCCCATTTGCGGGCACGCGATAAATTAGCACTCCACTTGTAATCTAGCCCATTATACATTAAAAATACATTAAAGTCATAACTATAGAGCATATTCTGAGTATTTAGGAAAGCTTATCTAGACCCTTTTCTACAAAAATGTACAATTAATATCATTTTTGATACATTGTACATCATTTAATTAAGGGACATAATACTCATATGCTAAATCACTTGAAACTGATGCAGTATAACTGTAAAACCTGACAGGAAAATATCACCTTAGCATCTCTATGTAAAAAAGGAAGATATTTTACCTCACAATTTCCTCAGCTCAGCAGAGTAAGTTCTGTGTAGAAAAAGTTATACTCAGCTACTCCCAGCTGCAGGTAAAAAAATAATAATGAATAAATGAACAGCAGCCAATCAGCATCGGCAGTGCTGAGGTCACGAACTCTTTTACTGTGATCTCATGAGATTTGGCCTAACTCTCATGAGATTTCATAGTAAGCTGAATAGGGAAATAATATGAGAGTGCACGAGGCTCATCCCCTAAGCTGTCCCAGGACAGACATACTAAAATGCTGCTTAGAAATCCTTTACAATGGGATGTGGCTACTGAGGAACTTTTGAGGTAAAATGTCTTTCTTTTTTACATAGAGATGTTCAGGAGATATTTTCTAGTCAGCTTTTTATAGCTATACTGCATC
This sequence comes from Bombina bombina, assembly GCF_027579735.1. Taxonomy (NCBI): domain Eukaryota; kingdom Metazoa; phylum Chordata; class Amphibia; order Anura; family Bombinatoridae; genus Bombina; species Bombina bombina. The sequence goes on along the minus strand of NC_069499.1, from coordinate 257,088,856 downwards.
ACTTTCAAGTGTTTAAACATTTGGGTATTATGGCCCTTTAAGGGCTATAATATAGACCTATACTTATACCATCATTATTGCCTTCCTGTTACGGGATAACTTTGTAAAACAGTGTAAACTTCCTGCACTCTTAAAGAGACAGTCTACTTAAAAATTGTTATTGTTTAAAAAGATAGATAATCCCTTTATTATTACCAATTCCCCAGTTTTGCACAGCCAACAGGGTTATATTAATATACTTTTTACCTCTTTGATTACCTGTATCTAAGCCCCAACAGACTGCCCCTATATCTCAGTGCTTTTTACAATCTTGCATTTTAGCCAATAAGTGCTGGTTCATGCATAACCATTATAATTCTACACGGGAGTGAGCACAGTGTTATCTACACACATTAACCAGCAGTGTCTTGCTGCGAAAAAGCTAATAAAATGCACTTAGATAAAGGTGTCCTGCAGGGGCTTAGAAACAGGCAGATATTTGGAGTTTTAAGTGTTCTAAAGTATATTAATAACAGTCACCAAGATTACAAGATGTGCGCTAAACCTGGTGCGTAAATAACGCTTAAAATTTTGCGGTACCACACTTTCCGTAGCGCTGCCATTACAAGTTACAGAAAAACCTTCTTGTGTTGCGCGGTATGGTGAGTTAAGCTCCATACTGCTCAAAAGCCAAGGCCTGACTTAACGTGCTCGTGCACGTTCTCCCCTATAGACATCAATGGAGAGATAGTGTTAGAAAAAACACCTGCGATCGTGGAATGGCGATCTCTATAACTCAATCCCCATTGATGTCTATGGGGACAAGAAGGTTATATAAAAACCTAACACCCTAACATAAACCCCTAGTCTAAATACCCTTAATCCGCCACCCCTCGACATCACCAACGCTAAATAAAGTGATTAAACCCTAAACCGCCACCCCCGAACCGAGAACACCTAAATAAACCTATTAACTCCTAAACCACTGGCCCCACACATCGCAACTACTATAATAAACCTATAAACCCCTAAACCACCGCCCCCCCACATCGCAAATACTATAATAAAGCTATTAACCCCTAAACCACCGCCCCCCTACATTGCAACTACTAAACTAAACCTAACACCCCCCTAACTTTAAATTAAAGTTACAATATAACTATCTTAAAATAAATAAAAACATACCTGTGAAATAAAAAAAAAATAAGCTTAAACTATAAATAAACCTAACATTACTATTTTAAAAAAATAAATTAAATTGAAAAATAAAAAAACTAAGTTACAAAATTAAAAAATTCTAACACTACAAAAAAATAAAAAAAATAACATTACAAAAAAAAATCTAAGATTACAAAAAAAAGAAATGAAATAACCAAAATTTCAAAAAGGCCTTTTGTAGGGCATTGCCCTGAAGCAATCAGCTCTTTAGTGCCCATTAAAAAAATAAAAAAGCCCTAATCTAAAAAGAAAAACCCACCCCAAGATATTAAAAAACAAACACTAACCCCAGAAAATGTACTCAAGTCCGGACATCCATATTCATCCTGGCGGCGACAAGTCTTCATCCATCGTGGGGGCATCTTCTATCTTCATCTCAGTGGCGCGGAGCTATGGCGGGCACGGAGCTGAGAAGAACTGGCAGCGACAACGACATCCAGCGTGGAGCCTCTTCTTCATGCGATCTCCGCCACACACTGAAGATTGAATGCAAGGTAACCCTTTTATATTTGGGGTACATTGCATTCCTTTTGGCTGACATTTTCAAATCAGCCAATAGGATGAGAGCTGCTTACATCCTATTGGCTGATTTGAACAGCCAATAAGATTTAAGCAGCTCTTATCCTATTGACTGATTTGAATATTTCAGCCAAAAGGAATGCAAGTTATCCCAAATATAAAAGGGGTACCTTGCATTCAATCTTCAGTGTGCGGTGAAGAGGAGGCTCCACGCTGGATGTCGTCGCTGCCTCCGGTTCTACTCAGCTCCGTGCCACCACAGCTCCACGCCACCGAGCTGAAGATAGATGATGTCCCCGTGATGGATGAAGATGTCGCCGCCTGGATGAAGATGGATGTCCAGACTTCAGAAACTGTGAGTACATTTTTGGGGGTTAGTGATAGTTTTTTTGGTTTTGGTTTTTGAGGTTTTTTTTTAAGATTTAGGGTTTTTTGCTTTTTTAATGGGCACTAAAGAGCTGATTGCTCTTTTAAGGGCAATGCCCATACAAATGCCCCTTTAGGGACAATGGGTAGCTTAGGTTTTTTAGAGTTAGTTTTTTTTATTTTGGGGTGTTAGTTGAGTGGGGGGTTTTACTGTTAGGGGGTACTTTGTAATTATTTTAGGTAAAAGAGCTGATTGCTTCAGGGCAATACCCTATAAAATGCCCTTTTAAGAGCTATTGGTAGTTTATTGTTAGATTAGGGGGTGTTTTTATTTTGGGGTGGCTTTTTTGTTTTTATAGGGGTATTAGATTAGGTTTAATTTTTATTATTTTGGATAGTTTTGTTTATTATTTTTTTAAATCTTAGACGTTTTTTATTTTTCGTAATTTTAGCGTTTTTTTTTTGTAATGTTAGTTTTTTTATTTTTTCATAGTGTTAGGATTTTTTAATTTTGTAATTTAGTTTTTTTATTTTTCATTTATTTTATTTTTTTATAGTTTAAGCTTAGTTTTTTTTATTTCACATGTAAGTTTTTATTTATTTTAAGATAGTTATATTATAACTTTAATTTAAAGATAGGGGGTGTTAGGTTTAGAGGTTAATAGTTTAATTTAGTATGTCCCGATGTGGTGGGCTGGTGGTTTAGGGGTTATTATTATTATTTTTATTATTATTCTTTATTTATAAAGCGCCAACAGATTCCGCAGAGCTGCCCATGGGTACAAGGATAACAGTACAATGGAGAAACAATACGATAAGAAAAAATTTTACAGACAAAAACAGGGGGAATTGAGGGCCCTATTCCCATGGGAACTTACAATCTAAATGGGTAGGATGGGAAACAGGAGGTGGGGACTGCAAAGGTGAGAATAATATTAGTGAGGAGATAGAGGGCAGATGTTAGTTAAGTGAAGTTATTTTGTTAATAAGTCAGGTTATAAGTTTCCTTGAACAGAAAGGTCTTTAGGGAACGTTTAAAGGAGGAGAGGTTAGGGGCAAGTCTGACAGCACGAGGAAGTGCGTTCCAGAGGGTTGGTGCCGCAAGATAGAAGTCCTGTAGTCTAGCATGAGAGGAGGTGATGGTAGAGGACGCAAGAAGCAGGTCATTGTTGGATCTTAGGGGGGCGGGCAGGAGTGTATTTGTTAAGTGAGGACAGGTAGGGTGGGGATTATTAGGTTTAGTTTAGTTAAGTAGTTGTGATGTGGGGGGCGGCGGTGGTTTATGGGTTAATAGCTTTATTATAGTAGTTGTGATGTGGGGTGCCGGCGGTTATGGTGTTAAAAGGTTTATTATAGTAGTTGTGATGTGGGGGGGTCGGCGGTTTAGGGGTTAATTGGCTTATTTTGTGTTGGCGATGTGGGGGTCAGCGGTTTAGGGGTTAATACTTTATGTTAGTGTTGGCTATGTGGGTTGGTGGCTGATTAGGGGTTAAGAAGTTTAATAAAGTATTTGCGATGTGGGGGGTGGTTTAGGGGTTAATAATTTAGTTTATGGGTGTTAGTGTACGTTGTAACTTTTTTGTTATGAGTTTTGTGAAACATTTTTGTTTTGCAAAATCCATAACTACTGGTCTCTGATTGCAGAATGGATCACGGTGGTACTAGCGTTATAGCCTGACCGAACAACTTGTAATACGGGAGACCTGAAAATTCCACACTCAAAAGCCATTTTTTTAGTGCTAGTGGTATAGCTGTACCACCATGACTTGTAATATGGGAGACCTACCATTCGGCGCGCAAAGGCCAATTTTTCAGCGGTAAAGCCATACCACAAAACTTGTAATTTGGCCCAATGTTGGTTATGCAAAGCTGGGGAATGTGTAGTAAAGATGCTATCTTTTTAAACAATAAAAAAAAAAAAAGTAGACTGTCTCTTTAAAAATGAATTGGCTATTGCAAACACATACAGTATATATAGCTTTGATAAAGCAAAAGGCTAGAATTCTTCTTAAGTAGTTTCTTACCTCTTCTGATCTTGATGAGACTCAAAAGAAAGTTACATTTAAACCTAAAGTTGACAGTAGAAACATTATTCTTTTGAAAGGTAGTTTAGATGCCAGCGGTTAGCTGACAACCTGCATCATGATACATTCACTTGGACGTATTCTCAGGCACATTATTCAGTTATTTAATGTTGGTGACTTTTTACATTTATTTCTTAAACCCTTTTAAGCTAGATGAATATAGCAAGAGAAATGGATTAAAAGTATTCGTTTAATTAGGGTTTGTACAGCCTGGTATAGAGATTTAGACTATACATTGTACAAGTGCTGAGGTATAGAGATGCCTGTTCTAAATATAAATATGGTAGACTGTCAATGAGCTGCTGCTTTGACTGCTGGGAAGGGGTGTGTTCCATCTTAGCTTTCCCTGTATTTGGAGGGCCCTGGGCGGAATGGGATGGTGTATAGATCACAAGGGGTATCAATAGTCAGGTATACTGAGTTTCGAGTGACAAAGCAAAGGTAATTCAATTAATCTGATATGACAAATGACAATCTGTTATGTTTTGTGTCAAATTCAAACATACAAATGTTTGCAAAGGGCTTGAGGGCGGAATATGACAGTGAGAGCTTAAATCACTTTATTGCTTTTTTCTTTAACTACAAATATTTAATTAGCCTCAGTAATATTGGCTGTGTCAAAATAGCAGCCCCTTCCTTTCAAACTATAACTAAAAATATAGACTGATCCCATCTGAAGTCATGGCAATATTATTAATATTATTATTGTTTTAAGATATCAGCATGTCACATTACATATCCTTCAAACATATTTGTAAAAGGAAAAATGCAGGTGCTTGATAAGAGACAAATGATGTGCCTACACTTTAGTCACGTAGCATCTACTTTTTGTGAAGTTTGTCAGTGTGATCTATGTATAAAAAAAAGCTCTAAGGAATGCTAAACACTCATTTATAAGTGTCCCTTTATAGAGACTAATATGCTACATTTATATATTTAGGCAACTGTTATGATTATAAAAAACGCATCTGTGTATTATTCTCAGGCTAAGCTTGCTCAGAATAAATCATTTTATATAGCAATTAGTATTTAATATCCCTGAAAGGCAGTGACGTGCAGTGAGGACAGTGGCTGGTGAGGCACTGTCCAGTATCAGAACCAGATAAACTGTTCAGTATCAGAACCAGATAAACACACATATGTTAAAGACACATACACAAACTTATAGACAGAAACAGAAACATTCAAAGCCACACACACACACACAGAGAAACATTCAAAGGCACTCACAGACACACAGAAATACTCAGACACACAGAAACATGTACTCACTAACAGACACTCAGAAATACTCCTGAGAAACACACACACATTCAAAGACACAAACACATTCACAGACACTCACATAGAAAGACTTAGATACACACACATACACACAAAGCAACACAGACTAATAAAAAATAGCTATACTGTATATATAGATGCACAATAATATGCACTCATTGGATTTATAGCAAAAAAATTATTACCATTTTGTTATTGGGTTTTTTTTTCTACAAATCCAGGAAGTGGTGATCATGCATCTGTACTATGCTTTATAGTTTATCTGTACTGTTCGTAAAGTCAGTTGGGAGTGCTGGATCCATTTGGAATATTTTATCACAAGTTTTTAACTTCTTTAAAACATTTTTTTGCCATTAAGCAAAACTGCAGCAATATTTGTCAGCACCCTTAGTCAACACACTTTTCCTTATGGTTCACAACACACAGCTCCCAAGGGATCCTGGGATGAAGAAAAATCTGGTTAGTTTTAAAAAAAAAAAATTTAAACATCAATAGAAATTTGTATTTCTGGCTTAGGAATGTGATGTTTCATTATAAGTAATTTGAATTTCAGTCAGAAAAATGGATTTTTAAAGAAAAAAATGTATTTCTTGTGGAAATTGGTTTGTGAATAAAATAATCACTTTATTAGAATAAACTGGGAGCCTTCTTTCTCTGGCAAAAATCCTTGGAGTTGTATTATATGGATGCTCCCCTCTTGGATAAAACTACTTTGAGTTAGATTACAAGTGGAGTGATAAATTATTTGCCTGTTTGTGGGAGTGTGATAATTAACCAGGCATTACAAGTGGCTGGTTATTGCTACCACGAGCTTGCGGTAGCAATTAGCGTTCCGAAAATTAACCAGGGATCCGATCTCTGGTTAATTTTGTAAAAGTACCCCAAATAGAGGGCATTATAGTTTTTTATTTTAAAAAAATGAGCTAAAAGTAAGAAACTGCACTAGGAAGTTTTGGGGTTTTAAAGTTGGTGGGAGTGGGGTGTTAGAAAAAAAACGGCATTTAAAAGCGCCTTTACATTGCGGCCTATGAGAACTGTGTGTTTTCGATAAATATATATGTATACAATGGTAAAGCCATGTATGTCTGCTGTTTCTGAACAAAGTGGACCCTAGAAAAGCTTTTAGAACCATTTTTTATGACTGCAGTAGTTGTGTAAATAATTTCAGTGAGAAACTCAAAGTTTGCAAAAAAGTGAACAATGTTTTTTTTTATCATCAGGTATTTGGTAGCCAAATAGTGGCATCAAACATACCAAAATGGGCTTAGAGCAATATCTTGGGTTATCTACTTTAAAAATATATAGTTTTGGGGGTTAATTTTGAGAATTGTTCTGCTATTCTGTGAATAAATAGCTAGTTGAAACTCACATCATCTTAAAAGTTCTCGTTATGCCAAAAACATATATTCTTTATATAGAAATTTCCCTGTGATGTTTTCTATTGTAGGAAAATTAATAATAATAATGAAATGGAAAATAATGCACAGAAGAAATAACTATTAATTAACATTACGATTGGGGTCTCTTTCCTTAAAAATAAGACTGTACAACAGAGTTGACCACAGTTTCCGGAGGCAGTTTTACAATAAAAACTCCAGCTCTTTTATGTCTCATTGCCGTCTCCATCTTCATTACACAAACTGTTCTCTTCTATGTTACTAGCCTGTTGCAGTTACCCTCCAATCTATATTTATAGGAACATATGTGACACTTATCTTGATTTAAAAAAATGCTCATTGATGACTGTTCAGTATATCCATTATTCTTGCAGTCAAAAAAAAAAAAACTCTGAATAATCCAGTAAAGATCCTTATATGAAAAGCTAGAATAACAGTGTTGTACAAAGATACCAGATCAAGATGTGTACTGTAGATGTGTTTTTTTATGTTTGTTGTTATCTTGCAAAAATGCCCTTAATAGAGGTATGACTGAAGTCGGCAAACTTCTTTTTATGTTTAACTCCAACCATTTAGCAGTGATGAGTAAGCACAGCTGTATATACAGATGTGATTAGCGTGAGGTTCCATAGCTGTGAATTGAAGAGGGTGCTGCACTCATTATAGAGATTAAGATACTATGATGAGTTGTTATGTATTCCAATCAATGATTAAGCTGAATTCCACAAAAAACTTGAAATTAGGAATTAGACATTAAAAGCAAAACAATAAAAGCAGAAATAGAGAAATTAGCAATATGAATGAATGTAAAGTGCTTTATATTTTTTACAAGGGACATAAGTGACACAAATGAGACATCTTTTTCTTGCATTCTATTTTGTATTTTGCAGATGTATCCAAAGCACCAAGATTACAATAACATATAAAATAACCTATGCTGAATTACTCATAAAGATAACATATAAATGTTTTTGTGGAAATTTATATAGAACCTGGCTTTGTTATTTTATTTTAAAGTAGTTCATCACTTCTGACACACAATACTGCCAGTTAAAGTAAAACATTCCCATAATGCTCAGAAAAGGAGTTTTACATTTATTTTTTTTTAAACTTTTATTTTCTCTTGTTAAGTGTATCCAGTCCACGGATCATCCATTACTTATGGGATATAGGGTGGTAGTTATCAAGCCGTCAACCTCAAATACGCTGGAATTCCGCAGCGTATTTGTGGCGAGGCTGATTCGCCTTAGTTATCAAAGGCTCGAGACCGGCAAAAGTAGAATTTTGTGACGTAAGCTTCGATCCGCCGGACTCAGTCCGACACAGATCAATTCTTACGTCACTCCAGATGTTCCGCACACAAGTGCGGCACATTCTCACTACTTTTGCTAGCTATCAAAAAACTAGCAGGTACGCTCGGCACTTTTACGGCCCAGCGTACCTGGTTTTCAATCCGCCACCCCTGGAGGCGGCGGATCCCATAGGAATCAATGGGAGTCTGACCATAGCGAAAGTAGAAGTTCGCTGCTGACAGACATCCCATTGATTTCTATGGGAGCTGTCTACACCTAACACCCTAACATGTACCCCGAGTCTAAACACCACTAATCTGACCCCCCTACACCGCCGCAACTAAATAAAGTTATTACCCCCTAAACCGCCGCTCCCGGAGCCCACCGCAAGCTACTCTATACATATAAACCCCTAAACCGCCGCTCCCGGAGCCCACCGCAACTATAATAAATGTATTAACCCCTAAACCGCCGCTCCCTGAACCCGCCGCAACCTATATTAAATGTATTAACCCCTATCCTGCCCCCCCTACACCGTCACCACCTATAATAAATTTATTAACCCCTAATCTGCCCCCCCTACACCGTCGCCACCTATAATAAATTTATTAACCCCTATCCTGCCCCCCACTACGCCGCCACCACTGTAATAAAATCATTAACCCCTAAACCTAAGTCTAACCCTAACCCTAACGCCCCCTAACAAATATTAATTAAATAAATCTAAATAAATTAACTCTTATTAACTAAATGAATCCTATTTAAAACTAAATACTTACCTTTAAAATAAACCCTAATATAGCTACAATATAAATAATAATTATATTCTAGCTATCTTAGGATTTATATTTATTTTACAGGTACCTTTCAATTTATTTTAACCATGTACAATAACTATTAAATAGTTATTAACTATTTAATAGCTTACCTAGCTAAAATAAAGAGAAATTTACCTGTGCAATAAATCCTAACCTAAGTTACAATTACACCTAACACTACACTATACTTTAATAAATTATTCCTATTTAAAAATAAATACTTACCTGTAAAATAAACCCTAAGATAGCTACAATGTAATTAATACTTATATTATAGCTATCTTAGGATTTATATTTAGTTTACAGGTAACTTTGTATTTATTTTAGCTAGTTAGAATAGTTATTAAATAGTTATTAACTATTTAATAACTACCTAGCTAAAAGAAATACAAAATTACCTGTAAAATAAATCCTAACTTAAGTTACAATTAAACCTAATACTACACTATCATTAAATTAACTAAATAAACTACCTACAAATAACTACAATGAAATACAATTACATAAACTAACTAAAGTACAAAAAATAAAAAAAGCTAAGTTACAAAAAATAAAAAATTAAGTTACAAACATGTTAAAAATATTACAACAATTTTAAGCTACTTACACCTAATCTAAGCCCCCTAATAAAATAACAAACCCCCCAAAATAAAAAAAATCCCTACCCTATTCTAAATTACATAAATTTCAAAGCTCTTTTACCTTACCAGCCCTTAAAAGGGCCATTTGTGGGGGCATGCCCCAAAAAGTTCAGCTCTTTTGCCTGTAAAAGAAAAATACAACCCCCCCCCAACATTAAAACCCACCACCCACATACCCCTAATCTAACCCAAACCCCCCTTACAAAAACCTAACACTAATCCCCTGAAGATCATCCTACCTTGAGTCGTCTTCACTCAGCCGAGCAGCGATGGAACCGAAGTGGACATCCGGAGCGGAAGAAGTTAATCCTCCAAGCGGCGCTGAAGAAATCTTCCATCCGATGAAGTCATCATCCAGGCGGCGCTGAAGAAGTCTTCGATCCGGCCGATGTCATCTTCAAAGAGGCGCTGAAGAGGTCTTCTATCCGGGCGAAGTCATCTTCCAAGCCGGGTCTTGAATCTTCCTTCCGCCGACGCGGAACCACCTTCTTCACCGACGGACTACGACGAATGACGGCTCCTTTAAGGGACGTCATCCAAGATGGCGTCCCCTCAATTCCGATTGGCTGATAGGATTCTATCAGCCAATCGGAATTAAGGTAGGAAAAATCTGATTGGCTGATGGAATCAGCCAATCAGATTGAGCTCGCATTCTATTGGCTGTTCCGATCAGCCAATAGAATGCGAGCTCAATCTGATTGGCTGATTGGATCAGCCAATCGGATTGAACTTGAATCTGATTGGCTGATTCCATCAGCCAATCAGATTTTCCTACCTTAATTCCGATTGGCTGATAGAATCCTATCAGCCAATCGGAATTGAGGGGACGCCAACTTGGATGACGTCCCTTAAAGGAGCCGTCATTCGTCGTAGTCCGTCGGTGAAGAAGGTGGTTCCGTGTCGGCGGAAGGAAGATTCAAGACCCGGCTTGGAAGATGACTTCGCCCGGATAGAAGACCTCTTCAGCGCCTCTTTGAAGATGACATCGGCCGGATCGAAGACTTCTTCAGCGCCGCCTGGATGATGACTTCATCGGATGGAAGATTTCTTCAGCGCCGCTTGGAGGATTAACTTCTTCCGCTCCGGAAGTCCACTTCGGTTCCATCGCTGCTCGGCTGAGTGAAGACGACTCAAGGTAGGATGATCTTCAGGGGATTAGTGTTAGGTTTTTGTAAGGGGGGTTTGGGTTAGATTAGGGGTATGTGGGTGGTGGATTTTAATTTTGGTGGGGGGGTTGTATTTTTCTTTTACAGGCAAAAGAGCTGAACTTTTTGGGGCATGCCCCCACAAATGGCCCTTTTAAGGGCTGGTAAGGTAAAAGAGCTTTGAAATTTATGTAATTTAGAATAGGGTAGGGATTTTTTTTATTTTGGGGGGTTTGTTATTTTATTAGGGGGCTTAGATTAGGTGTAAGTAACTTAAAATTGTTGTAATATTTTTAACATGTTTGTAACTTAATTTTTTATTTTTTGTAACTTAGCTTTTTTTATTTTTTGTACTTTAGTTAGTTTATGTAATTGTATTTCATTGTAGTTATTTGTAGGTAGTTTATTTAGTTAATTTAATGATAGTGTAGTATTAGGTTTAATTGTAACTTAAGTTAGGATTTATTTTACAGGTAATTTTGTATTTCTTTTAGCTAGGTAGTTATTAAATAGTTAATAACTATTTAATAACTATTCTAACTAGCTAAAATAAATACAAAGTTACCTGTAAACTAAATATAAATCCTAAGATAGCTATAATATAAGTATTAATTACATTGTAGCTATCTTAGGGTTTATTTTACAGGTAAGTATTTATTTTTAAATAGGAATAATTTATTAAAGTATAGTGTAGTGTTAGGTGTAATTGTAACTTAGGTTAGGATTTATTTCACAGGTAAATTTCTCTTTATTTTAGCTAGGTAAGCTATTAAATAGTTAATAACTATTTAATAGTTATTGTACATGGTTAAAATAAATTGAAAGGTACCTGTAAAATAAATATAAATCCTAAGATAGCTAGAATATAATTATTATTTATATTGTAGCTATATTAGGGTTTATTTTATAAGTAAGTATTTAGTTTTAAATAGGATTCATTTAGTTAATAAGAGTTAATTTATTTAGATGTATTTAATTAATATTTAAGTTAGGGGGGCATTATGGTTAGGGTTAGACTTAGGTTTAGGGGTTAATCATTTTATTACAGTGGCGGCGGCGTAGTGGGGGGGCAGGATAGGGGTTAATAAATTTATTATAGGTTGCGGCGGGTTCATGGAGCGGCGGTTTAGGGGTTAAACTATTTATTTAGTTGCGGAGAGGTGCGGGATCAGCAGGATAGGGGTTAATAATTTTATAATAGAGGGCGACGGTATAGGGGGGGCAGGATAGGGGTTACTAGGTATAATGTAGGTGGCAGCGGTGTCCGGGAGCGGCGGTTTAGGGGTTAATACATTTATAAGACTTGCGGCGGGGTCTAGGAGCGGCGGTTTAGGGGTTAATACATTTATAAGACTTGCGGCGGGGTCTAGGAGCGGCGGTTTAGGGGTTAGTAACTTTATTTAGTTGCGGGGGGCTCCGGGGGCGCCGGTATAGGGGGTAGAACAGTGTAGTTTAGTGTGAGTGCTTAGTGACAGGCTAGCAATAAAGCTGGGAAAAAGCCAAAGGGCAGCGAGATCGGATGAGTGATAACTGTCACAGTCCGCTGCTCATCGCCCCGCGGCTTTTTGACAGCTTTATTTGATAACTTAGGCGAACGTATTCAAGGTCCGCGGCGGCGAAGGTAGGCGAGCTTAGGTGGACGTATTGGGTCGGCGAAGGCAGAAAAGTAGACGGCTTGATAACTACCCCCCATATTCTCCTTCCCAACAGGAAGTTGCAAGAGTCCACCCACAGCAAAGCTGCTATATAGCCCCTCCCCTAATTGCCATTCCCAGTCATTCTCTTGCAAGTCTCAACATAGATAGGAGGTCGTGAGAGTCTGTGGTTTTTTATACTTAGTTTATTTCTTCAATCAAAAGTTTGTTATTTTTAAATGGCACCGTAGTGTGCGGTTTATCTCAGGCAGTATTTGGAAGAAGAATCTGCCTGCGTTTTTTCTATGATCTTAGCAGACGTAACTAAGATCCAGTTGCTGTTCTCACACATTCTGAGGAGTAAGGTACTTCAGAGGGGGAATGGCGTGCAGGTTTTCCTGCAAATAAGGTATGTGCAGTAAAATATTTTTCTAAGGAATGGAATTGACTAAGAAAATACTGCTGATACCGAAGTAATGTAAGTACAGCCTTTAAATGCAGTGAAAGCGACTGGTACCAGGCTGATTGATAGAGATATATGCTAAGGTATGTGCAGTAATATATTTTTCTAAGGAATGGAATTGACTAAGAAAATACTGCTGATACCGAAGTAATGTAAGTAAAGCCTTAAATGCAGTGATAGCGACTGGATCAGGCTTATTAATAGACATACATACTCTTATAAGAATGTGTTTTAAAACGTTTGCTGGCATGTTTAATCGTTTTTTAACATATGTTTGGTGATAAAACTTATTGGGGCCTAATTTTTCCACATGGCTGGCTTAAATTTTGCATAGAAACAGTTATAGGGAAGGTAATCCACAGCTCAGCTGTGGCAGTTTTGTTGTGTCTGTTTAAAAAAATGTCGTTTTTTTTTTTTTTTTTATCTGTTTTTTTGCATTAAGGGGTTAATCATCCATTTGCAAGTGGGTGCAATGCTCTGTTAACTTATTACATGTACTGTAAAAAATTCGTTTGATTTACTGCCTTTTTTCACTGTTTTTCAAATTTTGACAAAATTTGTTTCTCTTAAAGGCACAGTAACGTTTGTTATATTTGCTTGTTAACTTGATTTAAAGTGTTTTCCAAGCTTACTAGTCTCTTTATTAGTTCTAACATGTCTAACATAGAGGAGGCTCTGTGTTTATTATGTTTAAAGCCATGGTGGAACCCCATTTTAGAATGTGTACCAGATGTACTGATTTCATGTTAAACAATAAAGATAATTTTTTGTATTTAAAAACATTATCACCAGAGGATTCTGTCGAGGGGGAAGTTATGCCGACTAACTCTCCCCACGTGTCAGACCCTTTGACTCCCGCTTTAGGGACTCACGCTCAAATGGCGCCAAGTACATCAAGGGCACCCATAGCGTTTATTTTACCAGAGGATTCTGTCGAGGGGGAAGTTATGCCGACTAACTCTCCCCACGTGTCAGACCCTTTGACTCCCGCTCCAGGGACTCACGCTCAAATGGCGCCAAGTATATCAATGGCGCCCATAGCGTTTATTTTACAAGACATGGCAAAGGTTGTGTATAATACACTGGCAGCAGTATTAGTCAGACTACCTGAAATTAAAGGAAAGCAAAACAGCTCTGGGGGTAGATACAGAGCATGCAGACGCTTTAAGAACCATGTCTGATACTACCTCACAATATGCTTAGTCTGTGGGTGATATTTGTGACTCAGGGAAGATGATTTAACCTGATTCTGATATTTCTACATTTAAAATTTATGCTTGAGAACCTCCACTTGTTGCTCAGGGAGGCTTTAGCTGCTCTGAATGAATGTGTACAATCGCAGTGCCAGAGAAATTGTGTAGACTGGATAAATAATATGCAGTGCCGGTGTGTACTTATGTTTTTCCAATACCTAAAGAGGTTTACTAAAATTTTTCATAAGGAATGGGATAGACCAGGTGTGCCGTTCTCTTCCCCTCCTATTTTTTAGAAGAATGTTTTCTAATAGTTGCCACCACACGGGACTTATGGCAGACAGTTCCTAAGGTGGAGAGAAGAGTTTCTACTCTAGCTAAGCGTACCACTACCTCTGGCGAGGACTGTTGTGCTTTTTTAGATCCAATGGATAAAAAATGTTTATTCAACAAGGTTTTATCCTGCAGCCCCTTGCACGCATTGCTCCTGTCACTGCTGCTGCGGCGTTCTGGTTTGAGTCTCTTGATGAGGCTTTACAGGCTCCATTGGATGAATATATTTGACAAGCTTAGAGCACTTAAGCTAGCCAATTCCTTTGTTTTCTGATGCCTTTGTTCCTTTGACTAGACTAACGGCTAAGAATTCTGTTTTTTACTATACTGGCGCGCAGAGCGCTATGGCTTATATCATGGTCAGCTGTCGTGACTTTAATAAATAAGCTACTTAACTTCCCTTCAAGGGGCAGACCCTATTCAGGCCTAGTTTGAAGGAGATTATTACTTATATCACTGGAGGAAAAGATCATGCCCTTCCTCAGGACAGGTCCAAATCAAGGGACAAAAAAGGCCTAATTTTTGTGCCTTTCGAAAATTCAAGGCAGGTGTGGCATCAACTTCCTCTAAGGCAAAATAAGAGGGAACTTTTGCTCAGTCCAAGGCGGTCTGGAGACAACCGGACCTGGAACAAAGATAAGCAGGTCAAGGAGCCTGCTGCTGCCTCTAAAACAGCATGAGGAACGGACCCCTATCTGGTAACGGATCCTATAGGGGGCAGACTTCATTCTTCGCCCAGGCGTGGGCAAGAGATGCCCAGGATCCCTGGGCATTGGAAATTATACCCCAGAGATATCTTCTGGATTTCAAAGCTTTCCCCCCCTAAAAAGGGGAGTTTTTGCCTTTCACATTTATCTGCAAACCAGATAAAGAAAGAGACATTCTTGCATTGTGTACGTGACCCATTCAGTTCCAACAGAGGAACAGGGACACAGTTTTCCTCAAATCGGTTTGTAGTTCCCAAGGAAAGGAAACCTTCAGACCTATTTTGGATCTAAAAGATCTTAAACAAATTCTTTAGAATTCTATCATTTAAGATGGAAACTATTCGTACCATCTTAACTATGATCCAGGAGAGTCAATAGAGGACTACAATGGATTTGAAGGATGCTTATCCTCACATTACGATGCATAAAGATCACCATCGGTTTTTCAGGTTTGCCTTTCTAGACAGGCATTACCAGTTTGTAGCTCTTTCCTTTGGGTTAACTACAGCCCCTAGAATCTTTATGGAGGTTCTGGGGTCACTTTGGCGGTCCTTAGGCCGCGGGGCATAGAAGTGGCCCCTTATTTAGACGACATCCTGATACAGGCGTCAAACATCCAAGTTGCCAAGTCTCATACGGACGTAGTACTGGCATTTCTGAGATCGCATGGGTGGAAAGTGAACAAGGAAAGAGTTCTCTATCCCCAATATCAAGGGTTTCCCTCCTAGGGATTCTGATAGATTTTGTAGAAATTAAAATTTACCTGACGGAGTCCAGGTTGTCAAAGTTTCTAAATTTCTGCCGTGTTCTTCATTCCATCCGCGCCCTTTGGTGGCTCAGTACATGAATGTAATCGGCTTAATGGTAGCGGCAAGGGACATAGTACCGTTTGCACGCCTACATTTCAGACCACTGCAACTATGCATGCTCAGCCAGAGGAACGGGGATTACACAGATTTGTTCTCCTGTTAAATCCGGACCAAGAAACCAGAGATTCTCTTCTCTGGTGACTATCTCGGGTCCATCTGTCCAAGGGTATGACCTTCCGCAGGTCATATGGGACAATTGTTACAACAGATGCCAGCCTTTTAGGTTGGGATACAGTCTGGAACTCCCTGAAGGCTCAGGGATAGTGGACTCAGGAGGAGACCCTCCTTCTAATGAATATTCTGGAACTGGGAGCGATATTCCATGCTCTTCAGACTTGGCCTCAGTTAGCAACTCTGAGGTACATCATATTTCAGTCGGACAATATCACGACTGTGGCTTACATCAACCATCAAGGGGGAACAGAAGTTCCCTAGCAATGTTAGAAGTCTTAAAATAATTCACTGGACAGAGACTCACTCTTGTCTAAAAGCTATCCCTATCCCAGGTGTTGAGAACTGGGAGGCAGATTTTCTAAGTCGTCAGACTTTTCATCCGGGGGAGTGGGAATTCCCTCCGGAGGGGTTTGCACAAGATCAAGCAGGAGAGTGCTTTGGTGCTTTTGACAGCGCCTGCGTGGCCACGCAGGACATGGTATGCAGATCTGGTGGACATGTCATCCTTTCCACCACGGTCTCTGCTTCTGAGACAGGACCCTCTACCTCAGGGTCTTTTCAACCATCTAAATATAACTAATCTGAGATGGACTGCCTGGAGACAGAACGCTTGATGTTATCAAAGCATGGCTTCTCCGAGTCAGTAATTGATACCTTAATACAGGCATAAAAGCCTGTCTCTAGGAAAATTTAACATAAGATATGGTGTAAATATCTTATTGTTATGAATCCAAGGGTTACTCATGGAGTAAAGTCTGGATTCCCAGGATATTATCTTTTCTCCAAGATGATTTTGAGAAAAGGGTTGTCAGCTAGTTCTTTAAAAGGACAGATTTCTACTCTGTCTATTCTTTTGCACAAGCGTCTGGCAGGTATTCTAGACGTTCAGGCATTTGGTCAGGCTTTGGTTAGAACCAAGCCTGTGGTTAAAAATGTTGCTCCGCCATGGAGCTTAAAGCTGGTTCTTAAGGTTCTTCAAGGAGTTCCATTTGAACCTTTTCATTCCATAGATATCAAACTTCTATCTTGGAAAGTTCCTTTTTGGTAGCTATTTCCTCGGCTCATAGAGTCTCCGAGTTATCTGCGTTGCAATGTGATTCTCCTTATCTGGTTCTCCGTACGAATAAGGTAGTCCTGTGTACCAACCTGGGTTTTTACCTAAGGTGGTATCTAACAAGAATATCTCTCAAGAGATTGTTGTTCCATTCTTGTATCCTAATCCTTCTTCAAAGAAGGAACGTCTATTTCACAATTTGGACGTGGTTCGTGTTTTAAAGTTTTACTTACAAGCTACTACAGATTTTCATCAAACATTCACCTTGTTTGTTGTCTATTCTGGACAGAGGAGAGGTCAAAGGACTTCAGCAACCTCTCTGTCTTTTTGGTTAAAAAGCATAATTCATTTAGCTTATGAGACTGCTGGACAGCAGCCTCCTGAAGGGATTACAGCTCATTCTACTAGAGCTGTGGTTTTCACATGGGCCTTTTTTAAATGTGGCTTCTGTTGAACAGATTACAAGACGGAGTCTTGGTCTGCGTTTCATACTTTTTCAAATTTAACAAATTTGATACCTTGCTTCTTCGGCGGCTATTTTTGGGAGAAAGGGTTTTTTACAGGCAGTGGTAACTTCCGTTTAAGTACCTGCCTTGTCCCTCCCATCATCCGTGTACTTTAGCTTTGGTATTGGTATCCCATAAGTAATGGATGATCCGTGGACTGGATACACTTAACAAGAGAAAACATAATTTATACTTACCTGATAAATTTATTTCTCTTGTAGTGTATCCAGTCCACGGCCCGCCCTGTCACTTTAAGGCAGGTAATTTTTCCATTAAACTACAGTCACCACTGCACCCTATGGTTTTCCTTTCTCTGCATGTTTTCGGTCGAATGACTGGTAATGGCAGCTAGGGGAGGAGCTATATAGCAGCTTTGCTGTGGGTGGACTCTTGCAACTTCCTGTTGGGAAGGAGAATATATCCCATAAGTAATGGATGATCCGTGGACTGGATACACTACAAGAGAAATAAATTTATCAGGTAAGCATAAATTATGTTTTTCAGTCGAAGTTACCAAGAATACATACATTGCTTCAATCAGTGTTTACATTGGTTTCCATACATATCTTCACATAGACAGTTAAATTTAACAGTGTCTATGGACTCTCAAAGAATTATTAGTCTCACCAGAACCTAAACGGATCCTACCAGTGAGATTTAGACAAATAACGACTCTTGAGTTTATCTTGGCAACTTCATTTTCCACTTTTTCCTTAACTCTCCCTAACTATCCTTCTCTCCTTTTTCTCCCTCTAAACAGCACTCCTCATATTGAGGAAACGTGTATCCTTCTCATAACCTATAGATTACATAATGGTAAATAACAAAATTCTAACAATTCGCTCTCTAGTAGAACTGGTATTAGGCGGTTCCTATGTACAGAACCTTTCATCACCTTTCTCCCGCAGTCTCAACCTCCCCAGGACAGATCATGACAGTGTGTGTGTTAATTTGTGGCTCTACTTGCGTCTCCACTCACTTGGTAAATGTTGCTCCACTTCCCTCTAAGGCATTCCTCGAGCAAAAATTCTGTGTCCTTTATGGGGTATAGGAGTTGCCTCTGTAAAGATGGTTTTAATGTCTCGATGTATGTACCCCATTTTTTCATCAGTGACCTGGTTCTACCCTGTGTGTCTTGCATAGCATCCGCTATTTCATAGGTTACCTGTTTGAGTATCGTAGCTTTGAGTTGTGTAAGAGTGGGGGCCTCTGGGCTAAGCCACTTGTGAAAGATGAGCTTTCTAGCCTGTAGTAAGAGGTCACTAACTAGCCGTCCATGGGATCTCGACTCTTGCTCCGAGGAATGCAAGAACACTATCAGTTTAGGAGACATCTCTATGTTTATATGTAGTGTGGTGTTCAACCAGTGCGCTATCATACCCCAGAATCTAGTTATTTTCAGGCAGGCCCAAATCAGGTGTAACAGGTCTGTGTTTGGGAATTGGCATTTGTGACATGTACCTTCGGTTTCTGGTCTCCATTTTTTATAGATCTTTGGAGAGATATACGCCGTCTGTAGTAGTCTGATGTGAGACTCACGGCTGATCGCCGACAGGGACGCTCTTCTCGATAGAGATATGCTCTTTTGGGCGAGATCTGTTGTTATATCAGTGTCAATTATGTTCGTCCAAGTGTCACTAATGTGTGTTAGTGTCGAATCATTAGTTACCTTCATATGAAGCCTGTATATGTGGGATATAGAAGTCACCCCCTGTTCGGTCTTGTGAAGCAATCTGTTTATGCCTAAATTTTGATCTACGACACTCTCTTTTTTAATCAGCTCTTTGGCGTAGTGCCTAGCCTGTAGATATGCAAAGTGGTGTGAGTTTGGTAGATGGAACTGATTCTGCAGATCCTGAAATGTCTTAACCGTGGCGTCTAGTTTGTTTAACATGTGTGATATGGATGTCAGTCCCCTAGCCTTCCAGCCCCCAAACACCCCAGAATCGATGCCTGCCGGGAACTCCGGGTTCCCCTTTAGAGGGAGAAATCTTGTAAAGTGGTGGTCAAATTTGAGGGCTCTGCACAGCTTCCACCATGCTCTCAGGGGTTGAAGTATCAACGGATAGTCTTTAAGGGACTTTTCAGCTTGCGCTGGGGACATGTGTGGGATCGCCTGCAGTGACCAAGGGTATGTCCCCTGTTCCTCTAGTTTGGGTATTGTGAAGTTCTGTCTCTCGGTCAACCAGTCTGCCACATACTTGATCTGTGCTGCACTACAGTATGCTCCTATATTGGGGAGTGCCAGTCCCCCTGAGGGGATCTCCGCCATCAGTCTACTAGCCTTTATCTTATGTTTTTTCCCTGCCCAGACAAAAGAGGTGATTGATTTGTTCAGTTTGCTTAGGTCAGACTTATGAATGTTTTCAGGTATCATCTGGAACAGGTACAAGAGTTTCGGAAATGCGACCATTTTTATGAGGGCTATCTTACCTGACACCATAAGAGGTAATCCCCCCCATCTGACCAGCATGTCCTGGATGTCTTTTATTTGGTGACGGTAATTTAGATCGTACCACTTCCCAGGA
Source organism: Bombina bombina (assembly GCF_027579735.1). Classification (NCBI taxonomy): domain Eukaryota; kingdom Metazoa; phylum Chordata; class Amphibia; order Anura; family Bombinatoridae; genus Bombina; species Bombina bombina. Next base: position 257,068,652 of record NC_069499.1, on the reverse strand, counting down.
TCTGTGGATAGCATGATCCCCAGGTATTTGAAGGAGTAGGTGACTTGTTTAAAGGTACGCTGCAAATTTGGGTGCGTCTTTTTTTTGTAAAGCCAGACTAATTCGGACTTGTCCGCGTTAACTTTGTAACCTGAGATTAGGCCAAATTGATGTATGATGTCCATAATGTTGGGGATGTTTTTGGATGGGTTTTGTACGTACAGTATCATATCGTCTGCGAAAAGGGACAAGTGGCACTGCTCCCCACCTACCCACAGCCCCTCCGTATCTGCTCTTAGTTTAATGGCAAGGGGTTCGATGGCCATATCAAAGAGGAGAGGTGACAGCGGGCACCCCTGTCTAGTTCCCCTACCCAGTTGGAAGGGAGGGGAGGCCACCCCATTAACTATGACAGACGCCTTGGGGTTGGCGTACAGTGCTCTCACCGCATGTGCGAATTGGCCTGAAATGCCGAAATTTTCAAGGGTGAGGAAGAGATGGTCCCAAAGGACCATGTCAAAGGCCTTTTCCGCGTCTACTAAGAGGGCGCAGGCCTCCGGGGTGTCTCCCCTTCCCTCCTTTGATTTATTCCAAAAATGGGTGAGAATGAATTGCAATTTCCTTAAGTTTAATACTGAGGATCTACCCTTAACAAAACCCGTTTGGTCATGGTTGATCACAGAGGGGAGCGCGATTGCCAGTCTATCTGCCATTATTTTTGTGAACAGTTTATAGTCTTGGTTCATCAAGGAAATTGGGCGGTAGGACTGTGGCAGTAGTGGGTCTCTATCTGCTTTGGGAATAACTGTGACATTTGCCTCTGTGAAGCGATCATTGGGTTTTATCTCTCCTGTCATAATTTTATTAAACAGTTTGGTAAGTACACCCATCACCTCTCCTCCTAACAACTTGTAAAATTCCCCTGGTAGTCCGTCTGGTCCCGGCGTTTTGTCTAGAGGCAGGGACTTTATGGCTCGCAACGTCTCCGTCTCTGTGATTGGCGCGTTTAAGAGTGTCAGGTGTTCGTCTGATACATGGGGGGTGTGTATGGAGTACCAAAACACAGTTTGTTCTATTTTATTCACGTTCTGTCTGGAGTAGAGCGTCTGATAGTAGTCTATGAAGGCTGTGTGGATTCCCGCAGTTGTTGTGTATGTTGAGTTTTTCACCTTGATTGCCCCTATACATTTACTAGGTTTAGCTAGTTGTGCAAGTCTGGCTAGGAACCTACCCGTCTTACTACCATGTCTGTAGAATTTGGCCTGCGTAACTGTCATTTCCCTGATTGCATTTTGGTGTAGTGTCATGTCCCTAAGCTTTTTTGCTTCTATATACTTCTGTTTTGTGAGTTGGTTAGGGTGCCTCAAATATTTGTTCCTAGAGCTAATGAGCCTTCGCAGCATCTCCTCAGTTCTACTCTTTCTCTGTTTTAGTTTGCCAGCTGAGTAGGAGGTGATGACACCTCTCATTACCGCTTTACTTGCCTCCCAGAACAAAAGTGTGTCTTGCGCATGTGCGGCATTAAGTGATTCATATGCTTTCCACTCCCCCATAAGCCATCTCTTAAAATTGATGTCCCCATAGAGGTAGGATGGGAACCTCCATCTACGAGGCCCCTCTCTCGCTGGTGTCAGCCTGACTTTTAGCGTAATCGGTGCGTGATCTGATATTGTCGCTACGTCTATGTCTGCGTCTGTGATGAGTGGCCCCAAAGCATCCGTTGTCAGAAATAGGTCAATCCTGGAGAGAGTATGTTTAGCTAAAGTATGACATGTGAAGTTTTGTTCTTCTGGGTGTCTGTCTCTCCAGATATCTGTCAGTTTCAGTGAGTGTTTGAATTTGGAGAGGATTTGTGAGTCTCTTCTAGCGTTGTGATGTTGTGGTCGTTGGGAAGTGTGCTTACTGGAATCCCTGTATCTGTCCGCTGGTGTCTGGGGTGCTATGTTGAAGTCCCCTCCCAGTATCAGGGGAGCATCCGCAAATCTCAGTATCTCCCTGTGGAAGTCTATCCAAAAGCCTTTCTTATTAGTGTGGGGACCATATACTCCCCCAATTGCTACCTCTTTGTTCCCTATTCTAAGCTTTATGAGGACATATCTGCCCTGTGTGTCCACTAATTGTTTGTCGATATGGTAGTCTAGATTTTTCCTAAAAAGAATTGCAACCCCTCTGGCCCGCTTTTCCCCATATGTAGTGTGAATGACTTCTCCTACCCAGCCCTGTTTTAGTTTCTGGTGTTCTATACTTGATAAGTGTGTCTCCTCCAGTATTGCTATATCTGTGTGATGGTTTTTAAGGTATTTGAGAATGGCTTTCCATTTTATAGGTGAGGTGATACCCCCCACATTCCATGAGACAATTTTCATGATTAACTATGATAGTGTGATGCTTAGCTATAGATGATATGTGGTGAGCGTATGGTGTAGGAGATCTGTCCTGGGTACTCACGGTTAGCCGGCCGCGGGAGAATATGATGTCCACTCAATGCTGGGTCGAGTTCTCAGATATATCTTGACAGATCTATACACGAAAGAGAAAGTCAACAGTTCAGAACCATGCCCTGTCTAGTAAACGTTATTTCAATCAGTTGTTAGAACAGATCACAGTCTAAATTAAAATCTAATATTTCTGAGTATTGTTGGTAAAATATAGCACAAAAACAATTAAACAAATAAACTCTACAAAGCCCCAACAGCCCCCCCCGCCAACTTGAAAAGAACAGTTAGGTAGTGGAATAAACCACTCAGAATCTCTAACGGCCCTCCATATGGCCGAAATAGTAACTTAGGTTATACTTATAGTATCGTCCGCCTGTACTGCACTTTCTGGATTTAGGTCTCTTCTTCTTCTTCCTGATGCGGTCTCCATGATGTCCCTGCAGCATTCCCTGATCTCTCCAGGAATATCTGGAGATGTTTGGGTGAGTCAAAAAACTGAGGGCCTTGGGCAGTTTGTAGTCGCAGTCGAGCTGGGTATAAGAGAGTCACCGACTCCCCGCGGGCAATCAAATCTCTGCAATATGGCGAGAATTCCCTCCTTTTCTTAGCAACTTCTGCCGAGTAGTCTTGGAAAATATATATTTTCTTTCCTTCATACAGGAGGGACGGTGTCTGTCTATAAGCCCTAATCAGCATCATTTTGTCTTTGAAATTTAAGTAGCGCACCATGATTTGTCTCGGGCCTTGATTAGAAGTTCCTTCCCTTTGAGGGGCTCCTATTCTGTGCACCCTTTCTGCTACACATGGTATACTGGAGGCAGGAAATTTAAGCAGGTCAGGGAGAGTGTTTTCAACAAAGTCCATTAGCGCTTTAGGTGGGACAGACTCTGGGACCCCTACAATACGAATGTTATTTCGTCGTGAACGATTTTCCAAATCGTCCAGTTTAGTTAGCAGCATTTTATTTTGTTTCTGTAGCGTGGGGAGCGCAGATGAGGCTTCCCTGTGTCTTTCCTCTCCCTCCGCCACTCTCTGCTCGACATTCTGTAATCGAGATGAGAAGGCCTTGAAATCTGTGGAAAGCGTGTCTACCCCTGTTTGCAGTTGTTCGATTTTTGGCAGGAACAATGCTGAGAGTTGAGCAACTATAGGGTGTGTGTCTTGAGAGAGTTCTGAAGTATCTCCTTGTGTTTGCAGGTCTCCCTGAGTCTCAGTCTGGTGCTTTTGGCGTCTATCCGGTTGTTTCTGTCTCCCTGCCATTTTATCAGTCTTTTTATTGTAAGGTGGGAAATACTTTTGCATACAAGCAGCTCCTAGGATTGAGATGTAGTACAGAGAATATAGCGACCTTCACTAGTTAGGGCAGGACAAATATTTCTGAATAAGTGGAGGGCCTCTGAGGATGCGGGGGGGGGGGTACGAGGGCCTCCGGCGCTGGTTTAGTGTGCCATGTTGGGGGTTAAGTTTCCCATGTGGAATTGGATTAGAGCGGGAGGCTTGTTTGCAATGTCTATGACTTCTTCAATGATCTGTTTTAGGGAGACAAATTTCTTCAAAAAAGAAAAAAGGGGGGGAAGCCACGGGCAGCACCCTATCTCACAGCTGCAGTCTCTTTTCTCAGCTGGTGTGTTGTCTAGAGATGGGCCTGGGTGGATCGTGCTTCCTGCTTTTTATCCGGGTGTTTGTGGGATTACAACAGTCTACAGATCACCCCAGGGGCACAACCAAGATAGTTTGGGCTTAACGGTACTGCCCTCCTCCCTGTTGTTGCTAGTTTAGTTTGTCCCTTCTGGGGTATGATATGTCCTGTCACCTGGTAGGCCCCAAGATGGCGCTTATTCCCGCGCCTTGCCCAGGGCGAGTCACTAGGCCCAATTACTGCTGTCTCCCCTCTCTTTGTGCTGTGTTTACTGGGGGAGGTCTGTGCCCCCCTGACTTACGGACCGCTCTGCTACCCTCCGGTCTCCTCTTTGTGCTGCCGCGACAGCGATGTTTTCCCACCGCCCGGTGGATATTCACTCTGTAGCCCCTCCGGTGGTGGAGCGAGATGACAGCTCCTTGCACTATAATACTCCGGCAGTCTACCGGTTGAAGTGCTGCCTAGGAGAAATGTGCTGGGGTACTTTGGGGACCAAAAACTTCCTTTTCTTTGCACAAGCCGCACGGAGCTCTGCTGGAGTGCGACTTGTTGCTTTGCCCGCCCACCGGACGTCTCGGAGTTTTACATTTTATCAACATTTAAAAATAGATTTTTTTTAAACATAAATTCTAAACTTCTACTTTTCTCCATGTAAAAGTGTCCAAAGAAATCAATGCTTGTGGCTCTTTCCACTAATGCCCGCTACCATGTACTATGCCAGCATTGGCTCTCTGGACTGTTTAGTGTATATGATTGCATCCAGTCCTGAACATGAGCTGTTAAAATGTTGAGACCACTATTGTATCCTGTTTTATTACAGAAAGGAATCAGATACTCTTGCTTAACCAGTGCACTTGTATACACAGATTGCAGGAAAGCTGGCTAAATTTATTTTGCAGGTTAAACCTAACCTGCTCTCATCTGATTCAACCAGGGATTCCCTAACTGCGAATAACACTAACTCAAAATAATAGACAAACTGATATATAATTTGCCTATTAGCCATACTAGTATATCCCATCACAAACCTCCTCTAAAAAGCCCTTTGTTCATAATATACCTTATTGATATCCTTCATATAAATCCATCTTTAACCCCCCTTTCAGTATTACCATTGGACCTAACACCACTCCCAACACTTATGCCTCCAAAATGACACAAAAAAAGATCAGCAACATATTTCACTTGGGAACAGCAGTTCTCTGAAGCTCCAAATTAATAATATTCCTATGTGTATAACACAATGGCAGGGGTTAAATACATAGATTTGATGGATAAATATTTACACCTTTATATGCTCAAACAGTGTTTGATGCTCGCCATCTGGATTTATCATAACTTAAAACCAGTTAACAAGTGCCGGGGCGGACATGATCCACTGTAGAGAATCATGTCCGCCCGACATTGCTAAAAGCCGATCGCATAAATTTTAATTTCTTGTGAAATGCTTGTGCAATGCCGCCCCCTGCACATTTGCGGCCAATCGGCTGCTAGCAGGTGGTGACAATCATCCCGATCGGATCGGGATGATTGCAGTCTGCCACCTAAAATGTGGCTGACAAGTTAAGGAGCAGCGGTCTTATGACCGCTGCTTCTTAACTTACGTTTCCAGTGAGCCGGAAAACTTGGGCTGCAATCATCCCGATCCGATCGGGATGATTGTCACCACCGGCTAGCAGCCGATTGGCTGCAAATGTGCAGGGGGTGGCATTGCACAAGCATTTCGCAAAAAAATTAGAGTGTATGCAATCGGCATTTAGCGATGTCGGGCAGACATGATTCTCTACAGTGGATTATGTCCGCCCGGCACATGTGTACCCAGTCCAGTCTGAGAGTGCAGTCCCCTTCCATGTTTTGTATATGTCTAGGGTGATTACATAAGCCTGTGCACCCTTCACATGTTCCCAGTTTGTTGGATTGAGAGCTTGCATTGTGTGGCTGTTTTAGGGTCCCAGGATTTGGAAGGGACCTTGACGTGGTACCTGGGCTTGTCCCATTTGGCCAAATGCGGTAACTAACCCTTCCATGTTTGCTTTTAATCTTAGCTGAGAGCTTGTACGTGAGTGCTGGACTCTCTGTGTGTTGTATTAATTTGTTTTGTAATTTTCCCTATGGTTCTTGCACCCAGACCTGTCTGGGGTTAACTGCCTGTGACTCTGGGGACAGCACAGATTCCTGTGAGTGCCAGTGAGCACCCAGGGCTGAGAATGTCTAAGAGTGCAGTCCCCTTCCATGTTTTGTATATATATATATATATATATATATATATATAGAGAGAGAGAGAGAGAGAGAGAGAGAGAGAGAGAGAGAGAGAGAGAGAGAGAGAGAGAGAGTTCTCACCCGATGGATGGAAATGCTGTGTCCTGTCACAGGTGTTCCTTAATGGCATAGATACTTCATGAGAACGTGTTCTCCCCAGGACGACCCAGCTAACATTTAGCCAATATGAAGCTACAATTTGCTATTTTTACATTATTTTAATATTTTTGACACAAATATTCATGGACTTGTTTTGTGTTTAATTATGCAAGCAATTTGTGCTTTGGATAGCTTAACCTATACTTTTAAATAACAGAAAATGTCATAATATTGGAAAGTATTACATTTCCAAAACCTGTCTACTTCATAATGCCACCAGACAGATACCATTTTTAGTAATGGTATCTGTGTGCAGGCATTATTAAAGATATGTGATATTTTTGGTTGCCACAAATAGTCTATAAATATTTTATTATTTATTTTTTATGTTTTTAATATAGATACATCGTTTTTGGGGACTGTGTCTTTGAAAAATTGATCCTGTCATAGCTGCCTATGGATTTTTCCAGAGTTGGGCCAAACAAATTAAATGTGCCCAGACAACCAGACAATATATATATATATATATATATATATATAATATATATATATATATATATATATATATATATATATATATATATATATATATATATAAAATCAGTGGTTGACAATTATCCCAAATGCTACTATTCTCAGGAAAAAAACGTACTAGTTCACTAGTACACTATACATTTTGGAGTCACTATCTGCTAAATACACATTACTTTTTTTTTTTGGGGGGGTGTGTAATAAAATGTCTTCATCCGTATGATGCTCAATATGCAGGTGGGACCTTAAAGGGACAGTCTAGTCAAAATTAAACTTTCATGATTCAGATAGGGCATGTAATTTTAAACAACTTTACAATTTACTTCTATTATCTAATTTGCTAAATTATTTAAATATCCTTTGTTGAAGAAATAGCAATGCACATGTGTGAGCCAATCACACGAGGCCTCTATGTGCAGCAACCAATAAGCAGCTACTGAGCATATCTAGATATGCTTTTCAGCAAGTGATATCAAGAGAATGAAGCAAATTAGATAATAGAAGTAAATTAGAAAGTTGTTTAAAATGACATGCTCTTTCTAAATCACAAAAGAAAAAATGTGGGTTTCATGTCCCTTTAAGTGCAGTGTGAAAACTGTGGTCATCGAAGTGGATATTTATGCTTTTGCCTGTAAGTGCCGAATATACGCTCAGTATGCAGGTGGGACCTTAAGTGCAGTGTGAAAACTGCGGTCAGTATATACCTGCGGCTATCAAAGTTGACATCTATGCTTTTTGCCAAAGACACGCAATATACACATGCTGGGAATAGGCTGTCTGACAACAGTACCTCTAGCATGAGGACAATTTTGCTTGGCATTCAACAGTAAGGCAAAGAAAATATTGTAACAAAGTTGAACTTTGCAACACCAGGCTAATTATTTAAGTGATCTTGACAATTAGCCTTTGTAACGTATTCTAACATAGTTTAACATTCTGTTTGTTCTAATGTTAATGGATGTCCTATACAGCAGCATTTTTGTATGTGCTTCATAAGATTTGTATATAGAATTCATATAGGTGGTTCCACCATTATTAAGATTAGGAGGTTTTTATTGTACAGATATCGTTTTTGATGAATTGAAGGAATTTTGTTCTAATAAATTGTGACATTGTTTGATATTTAAAAGAGTGCTAAATTCCCTTACTTTTAAAGAAGGGGGATTGTACCTTTCCTAATTTTTCTTTCTTGTAATTAATTATACACAAATAACGCCATAAGGGCCTGCACCAATATTCCTTACTTTTTCTGCTCTATGTTTAAATGAGCAAGTTTTGTGGTCACACGGTACTTCATTCTCTTTCCGTAAAACAATGTTAAAAAAAAGTTTTTTTGTGTTTGCTGATGCTTCACGCTATAAATCTTTCTTAAAGGAAAAAAAGTATGTCTGTTCCCATTTTTCCAATATCAATAAATAAATATCGAAGGTCTTAAATCTACTCCAAAGTCAGAAATTTAAACTGTTGCAAAATTTGAATATTTGTTTAGTTGAATCTTCATCTCTATGGTATTCTATAGTTTATATGTATTTTATCTTCAGAATATCTCTTAAAATACAGGTGTTAGCAAACAAGCGGCTAGATTACGAGTTTTGCGTTAGGCTTAAAAAGCAGCATTGGAGGGTCCCAAAGCTGCTTTTTAACGCCCGCTGGTATTACGAGTCTTACAGGTACAGGTGTACCGCTCACTTTTTTGGCCAGACTCGGAAATACCGCAAATCCACTAACGTCAATTGCGTATCCTACTTTTTCAATGGGACTTGCATAGTGCCGGTATTACGAGTCTGACAAAAAGTGAGTGCTAGACCCTCTCCTGTCAAGACTGATACCATATTTTAAAGTCAGTAGTTAAGAGGTTTACACTACAACGTCGTAGCATAAAACTCTTAACCCCTAATCTGCCGAACCGGACATCGCAGACACTATAATAAATATATTAACCCCTAAACCGCCGCACTCCCGCCTCGCAAACACTAGTTAAATTTTATTAACCTCTAATCTGCCAGTCCTAACATCGCCGCAACCTACCTACCTACATTTATTAACCCCTAATCTGCCATCTCCAATGTCACCGCCACTATATTAAATTTATTAACCCCTAAATCTATGTCTAACTCTAACCCTAACACCCCCTAACTTAAACATAATTTAAATAAATCGAAATAAAATTACTATTATTACCTAAATAATTCCTATTTAAAACTAAATACTTAACTATAAAATAAACCCTAAGATAGCTACAATATAACTAATAGTTACATTGTATCTATCTTAGGGTTTATTTTTATTTTACAGGCAAGTTTGTATTTATTTTAACTAGGTAGAATAGTTACTAAATAGTTATTAACTATTTAATAACTACCTAGTTAAAATAAATTCAAAAGTACCTGTAAAATAAAACCTAGCCTAAGTTACAATTACACCTAACACTACACTATAATTAAATAAATTAAATAAATTAAATACAATTAAATAAAATTATCTAAAGTACAAAACCCCCCCACTAAATTACAGAAAATAATAAACAAATTACAAGAATTTTAAACGAATTACACTTAATCTAATCCCCCTAACAAAATAAAAAATCCCCCCAAAATAAAAAAGCCCTATCCTACACTAAATTACAAATAGCCCTTAAAAGGGCCTTTTGCAGGGCATTGCCCCAAAGTAATCAGCTCTTTTACCTGTAAAAAAAATTACAAACCCCCCCAACATTAAAACCCACCACCCACACAACCAACCCTACTCTAAAACCCACGCAATACCCCCTTAAAAAAACCTAACACTAACCCCTTGAAGATCACCTTACCGGGAGACGTCTTCACCCAACCTGGCCGAAGTCCTCAACAAAGCCGGGAGAAGTCTTCATCCAAGCCGGGCGAAGTAGTCCTCCAGATGGGCAGAAGTCTTCATCCAAATGGCATCTTCTATCTTCATCCATCTGGCGCGGAGCGGGTCCATCTTCAAGACATCTGATGCGGAGCATCCTCTTCTTCCGATGACTAACACTGAATTAAGGTTCCTTTAAATGATGTCATCCATGATGGTGCCCCTTCAATTCTGATTGGCTGATAGAATTCTATCAGCCAATCGGAATTAAGGTAGAAAAAATCCTATTGGCTGATGCAATCAGCCAATAGGATTGAAGTTCAATCCTATTGGCTGATCCAATCAGGCAATAGGATTGAGCTGGCATTCTATTGGCTGTCCCAATCAGCCAATAGAATGCCAGCTCAATCCTATAGGCTGATTGGATCAGCCAATAGGATTTTTTCTACCTTAATTCCGATTGGCTGATAGAATTCTATCAGTCAATCAGAATTGAAGGGATGCCATCTTGGATGACGTCATTTAAAGGAACCTTCATCCAGTGTTAGTCATCGGAAGAAAAGGATGCTCCGCGCGGTTGGGTGAAGACGTCTACCAGTAAGGTGATCTTTAAGGGGTCAGTGTTAGTTTTTTTTAAGGGGGTATTGAGTGGGTTTTAGAGTAGGATTGGTTGTTTGGGTGGTGGGTTTTAATGTTGGGGGTGGATTTGTCATTTTTTTTACAGGTAAAAGAGCTGATTACTTTGGGGCAATGCCCCGCAAAAGGCCCTTTTAAGGGCTATTTGTAATTTAGTGTAGTGTAGGGATTTTTTTATTTTGGGGGGGGTGTTATTTTGCTAGGGGGATTAGATTAGGTGTAATTAGTTTAAAATTCTTGTAATTTGTTTATTATTTTCTGTAATTTAGTGGGGGGTTTTTATGTACTTTAGATAATTTTATTTAATTGTATTTAATTGTATTTTCATTCATTTAATTGATTTAATTATAGTGTAGTGTTAGGTGTAATTGTAACTTAGGTTAGGTTTTATTTTACAGGTACTTTTGTATTTATTTTAACTAGGTAGTTATTAAATAGTTAATAACTATTTAGTAACCTAGTTAAAATAAATACAAACTTGCCTGTAAAATAAAAATAAACCCTAAGATAGATACAATGTAACTCTTAGTTATATTGTAGCTAGCTTAGGGTTTATTTTATAGGTAAGTATTTAGTTTTAAATAGGAATTATTTAGTTAATGATAGTTATATTTATTTAGATTTATTTTAATTATCTTTAAGTTAGGGGGTGTTAGGGTTAGACTTAGATTTAGGGTTTATTATGTTTATTATAGTTGCGGCGACATTGGTGCTGCAGATTAGGGGTTAATAAATATAGGTAGGTGTTGGCGATGTTAGGGACGGAAGATTAGGGGTTAATAATATTTAACTAGTGTTTGCGATGCGGGAGTCCGACGGTTTAGGGGTTAAAATATTTATTATAGTGGTGGCGGTGTCCGGAGCGGCAGATTAGAGGTTAATAATATAATGTAGGTGTCGGCGATGTCGGGGGCAACAGATTAGGGGTTAATAAGTATAAGATTAGGGGTGTTTAGACTCAGGGTTCATGTTAAAGTGTTAGGTGGAGACATAAATTTATTTTCCCCATAGGAATCAATGGGGCTGCGTTAGGAGCTTTACGCTGCTTTTTTGCAGGTGTTAGGTTTTTTTTCAGCCAGCTATCCCCCATTGATTCCTATGGGGAAATCGTGCACAAGCTAACGTAAGCAGCGCTGGTATTGAAGTGAGATGTGGAGCTAAATTTTGCTCTACGCTCACTTTTTTGCGGTTAACGCTGGGTTTGTAAAAACCCGTAATACCAGCGCTGTCTGTAAGTGAGCGGTGAGCATAAACTGCTCGTTAGCACTACACAGCCTCTAACGCAAAATTTGTAATCTACCCGATTGTCTGCATCTATAGCCTGCACTTAGGGAGAGAACTATAAAAGAATATAGTCCTAGGAATATAGTCCTAAAACACAAAAAGCACATTTTAAAACATGGAATAAAGCCTTGTTCATCTTTATTACCTTTAAAATAAATCAGCTAGCCAAAGTAAGGACTGTAAAGACTGAACGGCATGTAGAAAAATCGTACAAAATATGTGGGATTTTTTTTAGACCTTATATTGTAATGTAGGTGTCTCTCCTTTAAATACAAAATCCTGCATAGTGTGATAATTATCATTTCAATAAAAATTTGTGTTTCTAATATTTTTTAGGGACCATCTCCATACTGAAGACTTTTCTTTGATCATATTACCTGAACAGCGAGCTTTTAGAACATCAGACCCTAACAGAGTAATCACACTTTATGGAACTGGCTGGCCTAAAACCTTTCAGATAGTTGTGTGATGCAGAATATATGAATTATGGTTATTTTGTAACCAAGGAAGGATCTATGTTGCTGATGATTGCTTAATGTTTTCACACACTGACAGGTGATAAGTGTTTAGATAATGTATGTCAATATATGCTTTATGCCATTGTCATAAAGGGCCTGATATTCAAAAGCTCGCCAACATGGAGAGAAATCATGCAAAATCTTTGGAATTTACTTTTAGACCTTATATTGTAATGTAGGTGTCTCTCCTTCACATTCAAAACCCTGCAAAGTGAGATAAATTTGTGTTTCTAACATTTTTGTAAGGACCTCTCCAAACTGACGAGATGTCTTAGATCATTTCACCTAAGCAGCAAGCTTTTGGATATCAGGTCCAAAGTCACACAATTCCATTAACCATGCAGTTTATTCCTTATCTCTTGCTCATACTTTCATACAACTGGGCAGGTGTTTCAGTGTTACCTTAGTAACAAATTTGTTGTCATTTCCAATATTACAGAGTTCTAGTGTCAGTAGCCTCACTATCCCCATGGCAACCAATCTGTTGTCATCTCAATGTTAGATATTACTTTTATAAAACTGTCTGGTAAACATTCATAATCCAGGCTAATTATGTAACAGGTAAAAGTATCTGGATATTCACTATTTATGATTATTATTTTTTTTTTACATAAAGCTTAAATGATCTAGTATATACAATCTTCCGTTGACATAATAGTTCTTACCAACTGTATTGCATTCCCTTCAAACAGATTCTGTCTTATTATATTAAGCTGCACACACACACGCATACATAAATTTATGGTCATTTTCTAGATTTTCTATACTGGGATTGTATAAACGTTAAAAATATAAATAAGAGGCAATTTATTTTTTTGCAATCCATCATAGAAGCAAAAAAAGAAATGAGCAATAGGAAAGTGAAACATAATCAGATACGTTTTGTATTGCCTGAAGAAATTACCTGTATGAATGGTCGAGAAACACGTTGCAAGTACAGATTAAAGCGTTGTTTTTAAATTTTATATTTTGGAAGTTGTCCTTTTCTTCTTAGAGCACGCTTGGTGAACTCCAAGTTATACCGCAACTCACAGCTGATTCCAGCAGAGTGGTTCAAATTGTATCACGGCAGATATCAACACTGAGGATTCCCTGGAACAGCTGACTATTGGGTCGGATATCTTCCTACCTCAGTGTACTAACCACTGTTTAGAGTTAGTCTACCTGCTAGCACCGGTCAGAGCACGTTACAACATCTTCTGGTAAGCCTTGCTATTTTATATCTTATCGCCGTATTGGGAACGTACCACACTATGAGGCGCCCTCTTTCTTTTTTGCCATCTGTTTAGATCTCCCTACACACCGGGTACAAGTGGAGTGGCCTCTGTATCACTGTCCGCATATTGATCATGCTACACAAGCTGGAGATTGATTTGGTTCTAATGAGAAACGGACTGTGGTAAATTCGTACTGTACATATATATCATCCTTTTTTCATTTCAGCGCGCCCCTTCAGTTCCCTTATTGGGATTTTTGCTTACAAACTGTAATCTACATGATAATGTACCTACATATCTGAGAAGAATTTGGCAATGAATAATGCTGCTTTATTTTGTGAAATGATCATATTATTTTATGTTTTCTCTTTTCACTGATTTCCCTGTCCCCCAGAACAAAAGAACCATTGCTAACCAATTACAAACTAATACACAGATGTAGCATGAGCTCTGTTTGCACATGTGCAGTTAAGGAAAGAGACTGGGGTAGCCTGCCCTCTTCTCTTCTCTTAAAGGGCCATGATACCCAAATGTTGAAACACTTGAAAGTGATGCAGCATAGCTGTAAAAAGCTGACTAGAAAATATCACCTGAACATCTCTATGTAAAACAGAAATATATTTTACCTCAAAATGTCCAAAGTATTCAAACCCCATTGCAAAGGACTTTAGGCAGCAAATCAGTATGTCTGTCCCGGGACAGGCAAGGGAGTGAGCTTTGTGCACACTCATATTATTTCCCTATTCAGTTTAAGGAAGTTGACTATGAAATCTCATGAGAGTTAAGTAAAATCTCACGAGATCACAGTAAAAGAGTTCATGACCTCAGCACTGCTGAAGCTGATTGGCTGCTGTTCATTTCTTCATTTTTTTTCTGGGGGGGTTTACCTGCAGCTGGACAGCAGATAAAGTATAACTTTTTACACATAACTTACTCTGGTGAGCTGAGGAAACTGTGAGGTAAACATTTTTATATAGAGATGCTCAGGTGATATTTTCCTGTAAGCTTTTTACATCTATATTGCATCAGTTTCAAGTGATTTAGCATATGAGTATTATGTCCCTTTAAGGTGGTTTAGCACAGTTCAATCAAAGTGACTATTAAACAAGGCTGTGTAAGCTCACCCCTGTAGCGGAGACAATCCAGAATGATCGTTGGGGGACCGCAGTAATTTAACTGCTCCCTCCCCCTTGTTATTATCCGACTTCCATCCAAGAGATGTCCATAAGCTACCGGCAGTGCTGCTTCCAACTCAGCTAACTCATTCATCCGGGTCTGTAAAAGGAGGCGTGGACAACTTGCTGCTTATATGATTGGAGCCTCTGTCTTTGGTCAAACCCCAATGGCATAGGGATTTCACCAAAGCCATAGTGTGTGGATACAAAATTGAGCTATCAAGCTATACTGGAGACCCCTTGCTCCAATAATGCATCCAAAAAAAAAAATTGTTTGAGAGCTCTAAAGTTAAAAAAGACTTTATTTATTCTTCATTAAAACAATGCAATTCACAAGAACAACATCAGGTGTGCTGATTGTGCTGATAAGATCTTGTGCGTTTATGTATATATATATATATATATATATATATATATATATATATATATATATATATGTGTGTGTTTATTTGTGCAAAAATCCATCCATCAGATATATATTTAAATATCTCTTTAAGAATAAACAGAACATATGTTGTGCTTTTTTTAACTTTTTCGGCTCCATTGATTTTGCTTTTCCGACTTCTCAAAGTCTATTTGTTACTCTGACTTTGCAAACGCGAGAGTGCAAACTTTTTACTTTCAACTCGTAATACGATGCAAATCTCTGAGTGCAAAAAATCTGTGGTTTTAACACACGAATGCCAACTACCACTCCACTTGTAATCTAGCCCTTTGTCTGTCGCAATAATTTGGCTGGTGTAATTTTGTCTTTACTATGAAGAAACAATTGATTAATCATATAATTTAAAGGGACAGTAAACCTTAAAAATAATGTTATATAATTCTGCACATAGTGCAGAATTATATAACATTATTTAAGTGTGACAGGAGCGAGCTGCACTTAGTTCAATGGCGCGGTCGGGCCGGGCTGTGACTATACAGCTGGCCCGATGCGCTGACTAAATATTACAGACCCGCTCAGCAGAGAGCAGAGAGCGGGTCTGTAAAAGCGCCGTAATTTTTACATATTTAAAGAGAAAAAAGGCTATTAGAACTATAGCACTTAAATAATGTTATATAATTCTGCACATAGTAACATTATTTTTAAGGTTTACTGTCCCTTTAAGTTAAGAAAAAGTTTGGAAAATGTAAGTGTTGACATGTGCTTACTTTGTTAAACTTTCTATTGTAAATGAAAAAAAATAATTTATGCTTACCTGATAAATTTCTTTCTCTTGTGGTGTATCCAGTCCACGGGTTCATCCATTACTTGTGGGATATTCTCCTTCCCAACAGGAAGCTGCAAGAGGACACCCACAGCAGAGCTGTCTATATAGCTCCTCCCCTAACTGCCACCCCCAGTCATTCGACCGAAAACAAGCAAGAAAAAAGGAGAAACTATAAGGTGCAGTGGTGACTGCAGTTTAAAATAAAAAACACCTGCCTTAAAGTGACAGGGCGGGCCGTGGACTGGATACACCACAAGAGAAAGAAATTTATCAGGTAAACATAAATTTTGTTTTCTCTTGTAAGGTGTATCCAGTCCACGGGTTCATCCATTACTTGTGGGATACCAATACCAAAGCTTTAGGACACGGATGAAGGGAGGGACAAGGCAGGAACTTAAACAGAAGGCACCACTGCCTGCAAGACCTTTCTCCCAAAAATAGCCTCCGAGGAAGCAAAAGTATAAAATTTGTAGAATTTAGAAAAAGTATGAAGAGAAGACCAAGTCGCCGCCTTACAAATCTGTTCAACAGAGGCTTCATTTTTAAAAGCCCATGTGGAAGCTACCGCTCTAGTGGAATGAGCTGTAAATCTTTCAGGAGGCTGCTGGCCTGCAGTCTCATAAGCTAAACGGATTATGCTTCTCAGCCAAAAAGAAAGAGAAGATGCCGAAGCCTTTTGGCCTCTCCTCTGTCCAGAGTAGACAACAAACAATACAGATGTTTGACGAAAATCCTTAGTAGCTTGTAAATAAAACTTTAAAGCACGAACCATGTCAAGATTGTGTAATAGACGTTCCTTCTTTGAAGAAGGATTAGAACACAGTGACGTAACAACAATCTCCTGATTGATATTCTTATTAGATACCACCTTAGGAAGAAACCCAGGTTTGGTACGCAAAACTACCTTATCTGCATGGAAGATCAGATAAGGAGAATCACACTGTAAGGCAGATAACTCTGAAACTCTTCGAGCCAAAGAGATAGCTACCGAAAACAGAACTTTCCAAAATAAAAGCTTGATATCTATGGAATGCAGAGGTTCAAACGGAACCCCTTGAAGAACTTTAAGAACTAAATTTAAACTCCATGGCGGAGCCACAGGTTTAAACACAGGCTTGATTCTAACTAAAGCCTGACAAAACGCCTCAACGTCTGGAACATCTGCCAGAAGAATAGATAGAGCAGAAATCTGTCCCTTTAAAAAACTAGCTGACAATCCCTTCTCCAATCCTTCTTGGAGAAAGGATAATATCCTAGGAATCCTGACCTTACTCCATGAGTAACCCTTGGATTCACACCTATGAAGATATTTATACCATATCTTATGATAGATTTTCCTGGTGACATGCTTTCGAGCCTGAATCAAGGTATCAATGACCGACTCGGAGAAACCACGTTTTGATAAAATCAAGCGTTCAATCTCCAAGCAGTCAGCCGCAGAGAAATTAGATTTGGATGTTTGAATGGGCCTTGGAGTAGAAGGTCCTGCCTCAGCAGCAGAGTCCATAGTGGAAAGGATGACATGTCCACCAGATCTGCATACCAAGTCCTGCGTGGCCACGCAGGTGCTATCAAAATCACTGAAGCTATCTCCTACTTGATCTTGGCAATCAGACAAGGGAGGAGAGGAAATGGTGGGAACACATAAGCTAGGCTGAAAGACCAGGGCACTGCTAGAGCATCTATAAGCGCTGCCTGGGGATCCCTTGACCTGGACCCGTAACAAGGAAGCTTGGCGTTCTGACGAGACGCCATGAGATCCAGTTCTGGTTTGCCCCATAGTTGGATCAGCTGGGCAAATACCTCCGGATGGAGCTCCCACTCCCCCGGATGAAATGTCTGCCGACTTAGAAAATCCGCCTCCCAGTTCTCTACTCCTGGGATATGGATAGCTGAGAGATGGCAAGAGTCAACCTCTGCCCATAGAATTATCTTTGAAACCTCCAACATTGCCAGGGGGCTTCTTGTTCCCCCCTGATGGTTGATATAGGCTACAGTCGTGATATTGTCCGACTGAAATCTGATGAACCTGACCGCAGCTAGTTGAGGCCAAGCCTGAAGAGCATTGAATATCGCTCTCAGTTCCAGAATGTTTATCGGAAGGAGGGCTTCCTCCCGAGTCCATGAGCCCTGAGCCTTCAGGGAGTTCCAGACTTCGCCCCACCCCAGAAGGCTGGCATCTGTCATCACTATAGTCCACTCTGGCCTGTGGAAACTCATTCCCCTGGACAGATGGACCCGAGATAACCACCAGAGAAGAGAATCCCTGGTCTCTTGATCCAGATTTAGCAGAGGGGACAAATTTGTGTAGTCCCCATTCCATTGATTGAGCATGCAAAGTTGCAGCGAGATGTAGGCGGGCAAACCGAACTATGTCCATTGCCGCTACCATTAGGCCGATTACTTCCATACACTGAGCCACTGACGGCCGAGAAGTGGAATGAAGAGCATGGCAGGAAGTTAGAAGCTTTGATAACCTGACCTCTGTCAGTAAAATTTTCATTTCTACTGAATCTATCAGTGTTCCTAGGAAGGAAACTCTTGTGAGAGGGGAGAGAGAACTCTTTTCTTTGTTCACCTTCCACCCGTGAGACCTCAGAAAGGCCAGAACAATGTCCGTATGGGACTTGGTGATTTGAAAAGTCGACACCTGTATCAGAATGTCGTCTAGGTAAGGAGCCACCGCTATGCCCCGTGGCCTTAGAACCGCCAGTAAGGACCCTAGAACCTTCATAAAGATTCTTGGTGCTGTGGCTAGCCCGAAGGGAAGAGCCACAAACTGGTAATGCCTGTCTAGGAAGGCGAACCTGAGGAACTGATGATGATCTCTGTGAATCGGAATGTGGAGATAAGCATCCTTTAAGTCCACGGTAGTCATAAATTGACCCTCCTGGATCATAGGGAGGATCGTTCGGATAGTCTCCATCTTGAAGGATGGGACTCTGAGAAATTTGTTTAGGATCTTGAGATCCAAGATTGGTCTGAAAGTTCCCTCTTTTTTGGGAACTATAAACAGATTTGAATAGAAGCCCTGCCCCTGTTCCTCTCTTGGAACTGGGTGGATCACTCCAATAACCAGTAGGTCTTGAACACAACATAAGAATGCCTCTCTCTTTATCTGGTTTACAGATAATTGTGAGAGATGAAATCTCCCCTTTGGAGATGAAGCTTTGAAGTCCAGAAGATATCCCTGGGAAACAATCTCTAATACCCAGGGATCCTGGACGTCTCTTGCCCAAGCCTGGGCGAAGAGAGAAAGTCTGCCCCCTACTTGACCCGGTCCCAGATCGGGGGCTACTCCTTCATGCTGTCTTAGAAGCGGCAGCAGGTTTTTTTGGCCTGCTTCCCCTTGTTCCAAGCCTGGTTCGGTCTCCAGACTGGTTTGGATTGGGCGAAATTTCCCTCTTGTTTTGCATTAGAGGAAGCTGAAGCTGCGCCACTCTTGAAGTTTCGAAATGAACGAAAATTATTCTGTTTGGTCCTTAATTTATTGGACCTATCCTGAGGAAGGGCATGACCTTTTCCTCCAGTAATATAAGAAATTATCTCCTTCAGGCCCTGCCCGAATAGGGTCTGTCCTTTGAAGGGGATGTTAAGAAGCTTAGACTTTGAAGTAACGTCTGCTGACCAGGACTTAAGCGCCCTGCATGCCAGAATGGTAAAGCCTGAATTCTTAGCCGTTAGTTTGGTTAGATGAAAAACGGCGTCAGAAATAAAGAAATTAGCTAACTTGAGAGCTTTAATCCTGTCTAAAATATCATATAATGGGGCCTCCACCTGTAGAGCGTCCTCAAGAGACTCGAACCAAAAAGCTGCTGCAGCAGTAACTGGGGCAATGCATGCAAGAGGCTGAAGAATAAAACATTGATGGATAAAAAAATTCTTAAGGAGACCCTCCAATTTTTTATCCATAGGATCTAAGAAAGCACAACTGTCCTCGACGGGGATAGTTGTACGCTTAGCTAGGGTAGAGACTGCTCCCTCCACCTTAGGGACCGTCTGCCACGAGTCCCGTATGGCGGCATCTATGGGAAACATCCTTTTAAAAGCAGGAGGGGGAGAGAACGGCACACCTGGTCTATCCCATTCCTTAGTAATAATTTCCGAAAACCTCTTAGGGACTGGAAAAACATCAGTGTAAACAGGCACTGCAAAGTATTTGTCCATTTTACACAATTTCTCTGGAACTACAATGGGGTCACAGTCATCCAGAGTCGCTAAAACCTCCCTGAGCAATAAGCGGAGGTGTTCAAGCTTAAATTTAAAGGCTGTCATTTCAGAATCTGACTGAAGTAACGTCTTCCCTGAATCTGAAATCACACCCTCAGATAGCAAATCCCTTGCCACGGCTTCGGAGCATTGTGAGGGTATATCGGACATAGCTACTAAAGCATCAGAAAGCTCTGTATTTGTTCTAACCCCAGAGCTGTCTCGCTTTCCTTGTAACCCTGGCAGTTTGGACAATACCTCTGTGAGGGTATTAGTCATAACTGCCGCCATGTCTTGTAAGGTAAATGCATTGGACGCGCTATATGTACTTGGCGTCACTTGAGCGGGAGTTATAGGTTCTGACACATGGGGAGAGCTAGATGGCATAACCTCCCTTTTGTCAGTCTGAGAAACCTCTGGTGATAAATCTTTAAATGACATAATATGGTCTTTATAAGTTATAGAAATTTCAGTACATTTGGTACACATTCTAAGAGGGGGTTCCACAATGGCTTCTAAACATATTGAACAAGGAGTTACCTCTATGTCAGACATGTTTAACAGACTAGTAATGAGACCAGCAAGCTTGGAAAACACTTTAATAAAAGTGAAACAGCAATTAAATAAAAACGGTACAGTGCCTTTAAGAGAAAAAAACTATCACATAAACTGCAAAACAGTGTTAAAAAGTAGTAAACTCTTCGAAATTTTTACAGTGTGTATAAGGGACTAAAGCAGCATTGCACCCACTTGCAAATGGATTATTAACCCTTTAGGACCCAAACCAGATTTGAAAAACGTTAAAAAACTTTAATAAACAGTTAAACACCTGCCCTCAAATACGATTTAGGAAAGAAATAAGCCCTCTATAGTGGTCCTCAGATGCCAGAGGACTCCTTTAGGGAAGCTGGATGTCTCAGTCTGAATATGAGCTGCGCATCTAGAGCGCAAAAATAGGCTCCTCCCACCATACACTCGATGTCAGAGGGCCTTAAAGGGACAGTATACTGTAAAATAGTTTTTCCCTTAATGTGTTTACAATTGCTTTTTTTACCAAATGCAGAGTAAAAAATGTATGAAAATTAGCTTTTTAAGGTTTATTTCTGTATATTAAAGCTCTGATTTTGTGCTTTGAAGCCACAGCCTAATAAAATAGGTTGAGCTTGTAGGTATAATCAGATCTCATTACTGCATCACATTGTGCACATATACCTGCTTCTTTATCTTATATCTGCCTTAAAACAATCACCAATGCTTTGAGAGAACAATGGAAAATCAACATTTTATTACCTTATATCTGCTTTATCACACTGGGAGTGTAATTTCTTCTGCTGGCTGTGTTTACAAAGCTTATCTATAGCTGGTACGCGCGGCCACAAACTTTCAGAATAGGTGGGGATACCACATGCTAAATTAACAATTTCAAATGCCAATATAAGGGTAAAGGAGCTACTTGTAAACAATTTAATACACTCCAGCAGGTAAAGTGGATTATTGGGAACAAATTAAAGGGGAGAATTTTTTTGAGTAAACTGTCCCTTTAAGAAAATACTCCTAGGAGTATCTGACTAGCCATGTGGAAACTAGGCCCCAAAAAAACGATTTATCACCCTCAGAGACAAAACGTTCTTTCTATATAACATGTAAACGTTTTGTCACTAAGAAATATGAGTATTAACATGAATATTACCTTTTTTTGTAAGCATGATCCCAGTCATTGTTAAATCACTGCATCAGGCTTACCTCAATAATACAAGGCTCTGTCAGCATTTTCTAGATCTTATCATCTCTCTAGAAATAAATATACTGAACATACCTCAAAGCAGTTAATCTGCAAACCGTTCCCCCAACTGAAGTCTTTCCCATACTCTTCAGTTATGCGTGAGAACAGCAATGGACCTTAGTTACAACCCGCTAAGATCATCAACCTCCAGGCAGATTCTTCTTCTAATTTCTGCCTGAGAGTAAAACAGTACAACGCCGGTACTGTTTAAAAATAACAAACTTTTGATTGAAGGTAAAACTACACTAAGTCACCACATATCTCTTGATACTTCCTATCTTGTCAAGAGCTGCAAGAGAATGACTGGGGGTGGCAGTTAGGGGAGGAGCTATATAGACAGCTCTGCTGTGGGTGTCCTCTTGCAACTTCCTGTTGGGAAGGAGAAGATCCCACAAGTAATGGATGAAGCCGTGGACTGGATACACCTTACAAGAGAAATAGCCAATTTTGCACACAAATCTTTACACTATGGATTTTGAGTTTTGACCTTTTAAAATAAAACCTTCTCTTTGCTAATCCCAGACATTCTCTGTAAGTGTTGCCATTTTTATATTTCTGTTATTAGACCTTTTTGCATACAATTAATATAAAAAAAAATCAAACTAACACATTGTTTTAGTCTTTGGAGCTTTTTTCACAGATGAATGAGGCCACTATCATAAAGTTAATTTAATGGGTGTGTGTAGGATGTATTCTTAAATTTCCTTTTACTCAAGGCTTCATAAAGACAGACAATAGACTGCATTCTTTAGTAAAATATCAAGTTATCTGACTTTTATTTCCTTTGTTCTTTGGCCTTTTCTCTACATACTGCTTCCGAAATTTACATTTTTATGCAAACAATTACATATACAATATAATTTCATAAAGTATTGTTTACCCATACACCATAACAAATCATTTGACATGCATAAAGTAGCTGATGACTCATGAAGAAGAGGTGTGTCCTTATAATGTTTTTGTGATGTCACTACATTAGTCCTCAGCTTGTTATATCCAGACATTATTTCTCACTTTCTCCATTTTCTTTTCTTTTATTAGACCTGGAAGCTTCTTATGATTACATAACTCATCCATTGATGGAATGTTTTGCCTTTCTTGTCTCTGGCAGTGCCTGTATTGCTTTATACACAGAGGGCTTGCTTACAAGTAGATATTGCAGGGTGGGTTATAATATTCCCAACCTGCACAAAGAATAACTCACAATCTTATATTACAAGTAGATGGCATCTTAATACAACCAAACTTTTTTAGCTTATCCTATACTTTTAATGGATAGTACAGAGAATGCTATTTATTGGGCTTGTATTACCAGTGGTGAGTTAAGTGTTGTGCTTGAGTGTGATTCAAAATACTGCTGTAAAATTTAGCACTTTTTAAGACCTAAAATAAGCAATTATAATAATAGTATAGCACAGAACTACATAAAGAACTCCACCACTTGTGCAACATCAGCTCCTCACACCCTCATTTGAGAGACTGGTTGATATTAGACATGAATTTAATGTGTATCTCCATAGAGGTTTCTGTGAGGGATTTAGTGCACCCATGTTATCCAGCATGCAGATGTTAGCGTGTCCTAGACCACTGGTTTTCAAACCTTTCCTCAGGCCTCCCTAGCAGGCCAGGTTTTCAGGATCACCTTGGGTGAGAGCAGGTAAAATAACCAGGTTTACTAATCAGCTGATTATTTCACCTTTGCTCCAGCTCAAATATCCTCTTATGTGCCCTAGACTATCCCTTTAGTGATTAAAAAATAATTACTTTGGACTTGCAATATGAGCCTAAAAATATAACAGCTATCAATGGCATTTGAGCAATGTTAAAGCACAATAGTGCTAACATTTTTGCACTGACCTTGTACTCTGGAACTATCATAATATACCTCTATAAATTAAGCAATCTTAGTAAAGTTTAAGCATTTAAACAAAAACACATGCAATAAGTGTGATCTCTGTATATTTTTATTTTTTATTTAACATTAAATGTATCTTTATAGTAAATCACAATCTGGACGAAATTGACAGGAAAAACACTTTTAAAACCAACTGGATTGAAGATGACCATTTCCTTGTTTCATATCAAAAAGCCTATCTATTTACTGCCATAAAAAAACATGGTATGTATTTGAGTACTTGTAACGCCAGTGCTTCCCTGAAAGAATGCAGTTTATAGCCTGAATCTGATTTTTTTTTCTTCTGTTATAGACACTCTTCCCCATACTGAACTTCTGTTCCTGAGGCACTGTATCCGTGGGATGCCTTGTTCATCGGTTATTAGCTGGAGGAACGCATCTGAGAGCCGAGACTGTTGAGAAAGTCATAGAGACAACTGGTGTTGCTAGGATACCACATCTTAAGCCAATTTATCTGGGTTTTATTTTGTCTTCTCTCCCGTTCTGCAGAAACGTGGCCTGTTTAGATGCCACAATCGAATGAACTGCCTTTTGCGAAAGCTGTTAAACTATTTTCAGTCTCTGTAGCCATGATATCTATGTGACACACTGCTCCAGCATACTCCCTTTATCATGCAGGTTGAAAAAAAAGGATTATCCATTTTTTTAAATATAAAGTTGTGTCTTTGATTTGCTAAATAAACAATATTAATGCAATTGGAGTGTTCTGCCTTGGATATACCATATAATATAAGAGAGTAATTGTGCAGATCTGGACTCATGACTTCTTAGTAAGCATTACTCTGTAAAATGGACATAAGCAATTCCAGTGTCAAATGAGCAGTTGTCTAACCATAACAAAAGAAAGAAGCCCTAAAATAGCTTGCTCGTGTACCTATGTATAAAAAAGGTATTGTTCATGGAAAAAGAAAACCTTCAAAACAGCAAAACACAAATTACGTAACATTATTATAAACTGCATATTTTGCAGTGACATCAAATTAGCATATTCATTTTACCATGTTGTGCAACAAGTTAGTATAATATAATTCATATATGTAGAAACATTAAAATATTATTTGGCAATAATTTCATCAACTGCATTATTTACACTGGCCTAGATTTGGAGTTTTGTCGGTAACGACCCGCGTAGCTAACGCCGGCTTTTTTCTGGCCGCACCATAAAAATAACTCTGGTATTGAGAGTCCACATAAAGGCTGCGTTAGGCTCCAAAAAAGGAGCGTAGAGCATTTTTAACGCAGCTTCAACTCTCGATACCAGAGTTGCTTACGCAAGCGGCCAGCCTCAAAAACGTGCTCGTGCACGATTCTCCCATAGAAAACAATGCGGCTGTTTGAGCTGAAAAAAAACCTAACACCTGCAAAAAAGCCGCGTTCAGCTCCTAACGCAGCCCCATTGTTTGCTATGGGGAAACACTTCCTACGTCTGCACCTAACACCCTAACATGTACCCCGAGTCTAAACACCCCTAACCTTACACTTATTAACCCCTAATCTGCTGCCCCCGCTATCGCTGACCCCTGCATATTATTATTAACCCCTAATCTGCCGCTCCGTAAACCGCCGCTACTTACATTATCCCTATGTACCCCTAATCTGCTGCCCTAACATCGCCAACCCCTATATTATATTTATTAACCCCTAATCTGCCCCCCACAACGTCGCCTCCACCTGCCTACACTTATTAACCCCTAATCTGCCGACCGGACCTGAGCGCTACTATAATAAAGTTATTAACCCCTAATCCGCCTCACTAACCCTATAATAAATAGTATTAACCCCTAATCTGCCCTCCCTAACATCGCCGACACCTAACTTCAATTATTAACCCCTAATCTGCCGACTGGAGCTCACCGCTATTCTAATAAATGTATTAACCCCTAAAGCTAAGTCTAACCCTAACACCCCCCTAAGTTAAATATAATTTACATCTAACGAAATTAATTAACTCTTATTAAATAAATTATTCCTATTTAAAGCTAAATACTTACCTGTAAAATAAATCCTAATATAGCTACAATATAAATTATAATTATATTATAGCTATTTTAGGATTAATATTTATTTGACAGGCAACTTTGTAATTATTTTAACCAGGTACAATAGCTATTAAATAGTTAAGAACTATTTAATAGCTACCTAGTTAAAATAATTACAAAATTACCTGTAAAATAAATCCTAACCTAAGTTACAATTAAACCTAACACTATACTATCATTAAATTAATTAAATAAAATACCTACAATTACCTACAATTAAACCTAACACTACACTATCAATAAATAAATTAAATACAATTCCTACAAATAACTACAATGAAATAAACTAACTAAAGTACAAAAAATAAAAAAAGAACTAAGTTACAAAAAATAAAAAAATATTTACAAACATAAGAAAAATATTACAACAATTTTAAACTAATTACACCTACTCTAAGCCCCCTAAAAAAATAACAAAGACCCCCAAAATAAAAAATGCCCTACCCTATTCTAAATTACTAAAGTTCAAAGCTCTTTTACCTTACCAGCCCTGAACAGGGCCCTTTGCGGGGCATGCCCCAAGAAGTTCAGCTCTTTTGCCTGTAAAAAAAAAAACATACAATACCCCCCCACCCAACATTACAACCCACCACCCACATACCCCTAATCTAACCCAAACCCCCCTTAAATAAACCTAACACTAAGCCCCTGAAGATCTTCCTACCTTATCTTCACCATACCAGGTTCACCGATCCGTCCTGAAGAGCTCCTCCGATGTCCTGATCCAAGCCCAAGCGGGGGGCTGAAGAGGTCCATGATCCGGCTGAAGTCTTCATCCAAGCTGGAGCTGAAGAGGTCCATGATCCGGATGAAGTCTTCATCCAAGCAGGAGCTGAAGAGGTCCATGATCCGGATAAAGTCTTCTATCAACGGCATCTTCAATCTTCTTTCTTCGGGAGCCATCATCTTCAATCCGACGCGGAACATCCTCTTCTCCCGACGCCTACTAGCCGAATGACGGTTCCTTTAAGGGACGTCATCCAAGATGGCATCCCTCGAATTCCGATTGGCTGATAGGATTCTATCAGCCAATTGGAATTAAGGTAGGAATATTCTGATTGGCTGATGGAATCAGCCAATCAGAATCAAGTTCAATCCGATTGGCTGATCCAATAGAATGCGAGCTCAATCTGATTGGCTGATTGGATCAGCCAATCGGATTGAACTTGATTCTGATTGGCTGATTCCATCAGCCAATCAGAATATTCCTACCTTAATTCCGATTGGCTGATAGAATCCTATCAGCCAATCGGATTTTGAGGGACGCCATCTTGGATGACGTCCCTTAAAGGAACCGTCATTCGGCTAGTAGGCGTCGAGAGAAGAGGATGTTCCGCGTCGGATGGAAGATGATGGCTCCCGAAGAAAGAAGATTGAAGATGCCGTTGATAGAAGACTTCATCCGGATCATGGACCTCTTCAGCTCCCACTTGGATGAAGACTTCAGCCGGATCATGGACCTCTTCAGCCCCCCGCTTGGGCTTGGATCAGGACATCGGAGGAGCTCTTCAGGACGGATCGGTGAACCTGGTATGGTGAAGATAAGGTAGGAAGATCTTCAGGGGCTTAATGTTAGGTTTATTTAAGGGGGGTTTGGGTTAGATTAGGCGTATGTGGGTGGTGGGTTGTAATGTTGGGGGGGGGTATTGTATGGTTTTTTTTTTACAGGCAAAAGAGCTGAACTTCTTGGGGCATGCCCCGCAAAGGGCCCTGTTCAGGGCTGGTAAGGTAAAAGAGCTTTGAACTTTAGTAATTTAGAATAGGGTAGGGCAATTTTTATTTTGGGGGTCTTTGTTATTTTATTAGGGGGCTTAGAGTAGGTGTAATTAGTTTAAAATTGTTGTAATATTTTTCTTATGTTTGTAAATATTTTTTTATTTTTTGTAACTTAGTTCTTTTTATTTTTTGTACTTTAGTTAGTTTATTTCATTGTAATTATTTGTAGGAATTGTATTTAATTTATTTATTGATAGTGTAGTGTTAGGTTTAATTGTAGGTAATTGTAGGTATTTTATTTAATTAATTTATTGATAGTATAGTGTTAGGTTTAATTGTAACTTAGGTTAGGATTTATTTTACAGGTAATTTTGTAATTATTTTAACTAGGTAGCTATTAAATAGTTCTTAACTATTTAATAGCTATTGTACCTGGTTAAAATAATTACAAAGTTGCCTGTCAAATAAATATTAATCCTAAAATAGCTACAATGTAATTATAATTTATATTGTAGCTATATTAGGATTTATTTTACAGGTAAGTATTTATCTTTAAATAGGAATAATTTATTTAATAAGAGTTAATTAATTTCGTTAGATTAAAATTATATTTAACCTAGGGGGGTGTTAGTGTTAGGGTTAGACTTAGCTTTAGGGGTTAATACATTTATTAGAATAGCGGTGAGCTCCGGTCGGCAGATTAGGGGTTAATAAGTGTAGGCAGGTGGAGGCGAAGTTGAGGGGGGCAGATTAGGGGTTAATAAATATAATATAGGGGTCGGCGGTGTTAGTGGCAGCAGATTAGGGGTACATAAGGATAACGTAGGTGGCGGCGCTTTGCGGTCGGCAGATTAGGGGTTAATAAGTGTAGGTAGGTGGAGGCAACGTTGTGGGGGGCAGGTTAGGGGTTAATAAATATAATACAGGGGTCGGCGGTGTTAGGGGCAGCAGATTAGGGGTACATAAGTATAACGTAGGTGGCGGTCGGCAGATTAGGGGTTAAAAAAATTTAATCGAGTGGCGGCGATGTGGGGGGACCTCGGTTTAGGGGTACATAGGTAGTTTATGGGTGTTAGTGTACTTTAGAGCACAGTAGTTAAGAGCTTTATAAACCGGCGTTAGCCAAGAAAGCTCTTAACTACTGACTTTTTTCCTGCGGCTGGAGTTTTGTCGTTAGATGTCTAACGCTCACTTCAGACACGACTCTAAATACCGGAGTTAGAAAGATCCCATTGAAAAGATAGGATACGCAATTGACGTAAGGGGATCTGCAGTATGGAAAAGTTGCGGCTGAAAAGTGAGCGTTAGACCCTATTTTGAGTGACTCCAAATACCGGAGGTAGCCTAAAACCAGCGTTAGGAGCCTCTAACGCTGGTTTTCACGGCTAACGCCAAACTCCAAATCTAGGCCACTAGTAGTTAATATGTTTTCATACAATTAAATGTTTAAGGATAACCTGTAATTAAAATGTACTAAAAAGCTTCCAGTGGCTAGATGTTTGAGAAATATTAGTGAATTGTGTGGACATTCAAGGCACATTTTAGCTTTAAAATAAAATGTTTTGGTTAGAGAATATGCAAGCTACGATTGATTATACAACCCCAATTACGAAAAAGTTTGAACAGTATGGAAAATGCAAAAAAAAAAAAGGGCAATTTAGGAATAATAGCAATGTGAAATAAGAAAGTGATGTGAAACAGGTGAGGCAATCGTGTAATCATAATATATAAGGAGCCTCCAAAACGAGTCAACATTTCAAATAGTTTTTGGGAAAAAACAGCCATCGTGTTCTCTAGGCCAACGAGGAAAAGGACCATCCAAGCTGTTATCAGCGTCAGGTCCAAAAGCCAGCATCTGTCATGGTATGGGGTGTGTCAGTGCCCATGGCATGGGTAACTTGCTCATGTGTGAGGGCACCATTAATGCAAAAAGATATGCATTTTTGAGCAACATATGCTGCCATCCAGACGTCGGCTTTTCCAGGGACGTCCCTGCATTTTCAGCAGGTCAACCCCAAACCACATTCTGTCCGGATTACCTGCCTGCTGTCCTGATCTGTCTATGATTGAGAATGTGTGGCGCATTATGAAGCTCAAAATAATACAACGAAGGCCCCATACAGTTGCACAGCTGAAGACATGCATAATGGATGAATGGGGGAACATTCCGCTTGCTAAACTTAACCAAAATGCTTGATAAGTGTTATTTAAAGAAAAGGTGATGTAACACAGTGGTAAACAGTCAACTGTCCCATTTTTTTGAAGTGTGTTGCAGTCATCGGATTTTTAATGAGTGTATATTTTCAAAAATATATTACAAAATAAAACATCAAATAATGTGTTAATGTGTTTTCACTATAGTACAGGGTGAATTGAATTTTTGAATGGCGCTCTTTTTTTTTTCTTTTGCATTTTCCATACTGTCCCAACTTTTTCGGAATTGGGGTTGGGGTTGTAGAATATACATCATAACAACAATCCTGTTCCTATCAATAGCAATGAGCAGGGGGATAACTAATCAATAGCGATGAGCAGGGGTATAACTAATCAATTGCTATAGGCAGGGCATAACTCATTAATAGCTATAGGCAGGGGCATAACTAATCATTAGTGATGAGCAGGAGTGTAACAAATAAATAGCTATATGCATGGGCATAACTAATCAGTAGCAATGAGCAGGAGCATAACTAAACAACAGCAATGATCAAGGGAGTAACTAATCAATAGCAAAGGGGAGTAACTAATCAATAGCGATAAACAAGGGTGTAACTAATCAATAGCAATGAGCTGGAGTGTAAAAAATCAATAGCAATGAGCAGGGGCATAGCTAATCAATAGTGATGAGCAGGGGTGCAACTTATCAATAGCAATGAACTGGGGTGTAACTAATCAATAGTGATTAGCAGTGGAGTAACAAAACAATAGCAATAAGCAGGGGCCGAACAAATCAATTGGAATGAGCAGGGGCATACCTAATTAATAGCAATGTGCAGGGGTGTAACTAATCAATAGTAATGCTAAGGGGCCAAACTAATCAATAGTTATTAGCTGAGGTGTAACTAATCAATCGCAATGAAGAGGGGCACAACTAATCAATAGTAATGAGCAGGGGCGTAACTAATCAATAGTAATGAGCAGGGGTGTAACTAATCAATAGGGATGAGCTGAGGTGTAACTAATCAATAATAATGAGCAGGGGCGTAACTAATCAATAGTAATGAGCAGGGGTGTAACTAATCAATAGGGATGAGCTTAAGTGTAACTAATCAATAATAATGAGCAGGGGTGTAACTTATCGATAGTAATAAGCAGGGGTGTAACTAATTAATAGGGATGAGCAGTGGCATAACTAATTAATAGTAATGAGCAGGGACATGACTAACCAATAGTAATGAGCAGGAGTGTAACTAATCAATGGAAATGAGCAGGGGTGTAACTAATCAATAGTAATGAGCAGGGGTATAACTAATTAATAGGGATGAGCAGTGGAGTAACTAATTAAAAGTAATGAGCAGTTATATAACTAATCAATAGTAATGAGCAGGGGTGTAACTAATCAATAACAGGGGCATAACTAATGCAGGGGCATACAGGGGCATAACTAATTAATAGTGATGTGCATGGGTGTTACTATTCAATAGTACTGAGCAAGGGCCCAAGTAAGCAATAGTTATGAGCTGAGGTGAAACTATTTAAATAGTAATGAGCAGTGGTGTAAATAATCAATAGTAATGAGCAGGGGTGTAACTAATCAATAGTAATGAGCAGGGGCATAACTAATCAATAGCAATTAGCTGGGGTGTAACTAATTAATAGGGATGAGCAGTGGCGTAACTGATCAATAGCAATGAGCAGGGCTTTAACTAATCAATAGTAATGAGCAGGGGTGTAACTAATTAATAGTAATGAGCAGGGGTTTAAGTAATCAATAGTAATAAGCAGGGGTGTAACTAATCAATAGGGATGAACAAAGGTGTAACTAATCAATAGTAATGAGCAGGGGTGTAACTAATCTATAGTAAGGAACAGTGGTGTAACTAATCAATAGTAATAAGCAGGGGTGTAACTAATCTATAGTAATGAGCAGGGGTGTAACTAATCAATAGTGATGGACAGAGGAGTAACTAATCAATAGTAATGAGCAGGGGTGTAACTAATCAATAGTGATTAGCACTGTGGAATCTGTTGATGCTCTACAAATAACAGATAATAATAATAATAATAATAATAATAATAATAATAATTAGCAGTGGAGTAACAAATCAATACCAACAAGCAGGGTTCTAACTAATCCATTGAAATGAGCAGGGGCATAACTAATTAAAGTGATGTGCAGGGGTGTAACTAATCAATATTAATGAGCAGAGGCCCAACTAATCGATAGCTATGAGCTGAGGTGTAACTAATCAATAGTAATGAGCTGGGGTTTTACTAATCAATAGCAATGAGCAGATACATAACTAATCAATAGTAATGAGCAGGGATGTAACTAATCAATAACAATGAGCAGGGGTGTAACTAATCAATAGTGATGAGCAGAGGTGTAACTAATCAATAGTAATGAGCAGGGGTGTAACTAATCAATTGTGATGAGCATGGGTGTAACTAATCAATAGTAATTAGAAGGGGTGTAACTAATCAATAGGGATAGACAGAGGTGTAACTAATAAATAGTTATGAGCAGGGATGTAACTAATCAATAGTAATGTGCTGGTGTATATCTAATCAAAAGTAATGAGCAGGGGTGTAAATAGTCAATAGCAATGAGCTGAGGCATAACTAATTAATAGGGATAAGCAGGGGCTTAACTAATAAATAATTATTAGCAGGGGTGTAACTAATCTATAGTAATGAACAGGGGTTTAACTAATCAATAGTAATAAGCAGGGGTGTAACTAATCAATAGTAATGAGCAGGGGTGTAACTAATAAATAGTGATTAGCACTGTGGAATCTGTTGATGCTCTACAAATAACCGATAATAATAATAATAATAATAATAATAATAATAATAATCATAATAATAATAATAATAATAATTAGCAGTGGAGTAACAAATCAATACCAACAAGCAGGGGCCTAACTAATCAATTGGAATGAGCAGGGGTGTAACTAATCAAAAGCAATGTGCAGGGGTGTAACTAAACAATAGCAATGAGCTGGGGTGTAACAAATCAAAAGTGATGAGCTGGGGATTAACTATCGATAACAATGAGCAGGGGTGCAACTAATCAATTTCAATGAGCTGAGGTGTAACTAATCAATAGCAATGAGCTGAGGTGTAACTAAACAATAGCATTGAGCTGGGGTGTAACTAATCAATAACGATTAGCAGTGGAGTAACAAATCAATAGCAACAAGTGGGTGTCTAACTAATCCATTTGATGTGCAGGGGTGTAACTAATCAATATTAATGAGCAGGGGCCCAACTAATCAATAGCTATGAGCTGAGGTGTAACTAATCAATAGTGATGAGCTGGGGTGTAACTAATCAATATCAATGTGCAGGGGCATAGCTAATCAATAGCTATGAGCTGAGGTGTAACTAATCAATAGTGATGAGCTGGGGTGTAACTAATAAATAGTGATGAGCAGGGGCCCAACTAATCAATAGCTATGAGCTGAGCTGTAACTAATCAATAGTAATGTGCTGGTGTGTAGCTAATCAAAAGTAATGAGCAGGGGTGTAAATAGTCAATAGCAATGAGCTGAGGCATAACTAATTAACAGGAATGCGCAGTGGGGTAACTAATCAATAGTAATGAGCAGGGGTGTAACTAATCAATAACAATGAGCAGGGGTATAACTTATCAACAGTAATGAGCAGGGGGGTTACTAATCAATAGTGATGAGCAGGGTTGTAAATAATCAATAGGAATGAGCAGGGGCATAACTAAGCAATAGTAATGAGCAAGGGTGTAACTAATCAATAGTAATGAGCAAGGGTGTAACTAATTAATAACAATGAGCAGAGGTGTAACTAATTAAAAGGGATAACCAGTGGCGTAACTAATCAATAGTAATGAGCAGGGATGTGACTAATAAATAGTCATGAACAGAGGTGTAACTAATCAATAGTGATGAGCAGGGGTGTAACTAATCAATAGTAATGAGCAGATGCATAACTAATTAATAGTGATGAGTAGGAGTGAAACTAGTCAATAGCGATGAGCTAAGGTGTAACTAATCAATAGTAATGAGCAGGGGGTGTAACTAATCAATAGTGATGAGCAAGGGCTTAACTAATCAATAGCAATGAGCTAAGGTGTAACTAATTAAAAGGGATAAGCAGTGGGGTAACTAATCAATAGTAATGAGCAGAGGTGTAACTAATCAATAGCAATAAACAGGGGTTTAACTTATCAATAGAAATAAGCAGGGGTGTAACTAATTAACAGGTTTGAGTAGGGGTGTAACTAATCAATAGTAATGAGCTGGGATGTAACTAATCAATAGCAATGAACAGAGGTGTAACTAATCAATAGTAATAAACGGGTTTAACTAATCAACAACAATGAACAGGAGCATAACTAATTAATAGTAATGAGCAGGGGTGTTACTAATCAATAGTAATGAGCTGGGGTGTAACTAATCAATAAGGATGAGCAGGGGAGTAACTAATCAATAGTTATGAGCAGGGGTGTAAGTAATCAATAGTAATGAGCAGGGGTGTAACTAATCAATAGCGATGAGCAGGGGTATTACTAATCAAAAGTAATGAGCAGTGGTGTAACTAATCTATAGTAATCAGCAATGGTGTAACTAATCAATACTAATGAGCAGGGTGTAACTAATCAATAGGGATGAGCAGGGGAGTAACTAATCAATAGTAATAAGCGGGGTGTAACTTATCAATAGTGATTAGCAGTGGAGTAACATATCAATAGCAGCAAGCAAGGGCCTAACTAATCAATTGGAATAAGTAAGGGCCATAACTAACCAATAGAGATGTGAAGTGGTGTAACTAATTAATAGCAATGAGCTGAGGTGTGACTAGTCAATTGTAATGAGCTGAGCTGTAACTAGTCAATAGCAATAAACTGGGGTGTAACTAATCAATAGCAATGAGCAGAGGCATAACTAATCAATAGTAATTAGCAGGGGTGTAAATAATCAATAGTAATGAGCAGGAGTGAAACTAATCAATAACAATGAGCAGGATTGCAACTAATTAATAGCAATGAGCAGGGACATAACTAATCAATAGTAATGAGCAGGAGCATAACTAATCAATAGTGATAAGCAAGGGCATAACTAATCAATAGTAATGAGCAGTGGTGTAACTAATCAATAGTGATGAGCAAGGTAAATTATCAATAGCGATAAGCTAAGGTGTAACTAATCAATAGTAATAAGCAGGGGTGTAACTAATTAATAGTAATGAGCAGGGGTATAACTAATCAATATCAATGAGCAGGGGTGTAACTATTCAATAGTGATGAGCAGGGGTGTAACTAATCAATAGTAATTAGCAGGGTGTAACTAATCAATAGTAATTAGTAGGGGTGTAACTAATCAATAATAATGAGCAGGGGTGTAACTAATCAATATTAATGAGCAGTGGTGCAACTAATCAATAGCAATGAGCTGGGGTGTAACTAATCAATAGTAATGAGCAGGGGTATAACTTATCAATAGCAATGAGCTGGGGTGTAACTAATCAATAGTAATGAGCAGGGGTATAACTTATCAATAGCAATGAGTAGGGTGTAACTAATCAATAGTGATGTGCAGGGGTGTAACTAATCAATAGCAATGAGCTGAGGTGTAACTATTCAATTGTAATGAGCTGAGCTGTAACTAGTCAATAGCAATAAGCTTGGGTGTAACTAATCAATAGTAATGAGCAGAGTTGTAACTAATCAATAGCAATAAGCTGGGGTGTAGCTTATTAATAGTTATGAGCAGGGATGTAACAAATCAATATCAATGAGCAAGGGTATAACTAATCTATAGTAATAAGTGGGGGTGTAACTAATCCATAGTAATAAGCAGAGGTGTAACTCATCAATAGTAATAAGTAGGGATGTAACTAATCTATAGTAATGAGCAGGGGTGTAACTGATCAATAGTAATAAGTAGGAGTGTAACTAATATATAGTAATGGGAAAATGTAACTAATCAATAGTAATGAACAGGGGCGTAACTAATCAATAGTAATGAGCAGGGGTGTAACTAATTAATAGTAATGAGCAGGGGAGTGATAGATAGTAATAATTAGGGGTGTAACTAATCTATAGTAATGAGCAGGGGTGTAACTAATCAATATTAATGAGCAGGGGTGTTACTAATCAATAAGGAAAAGCAGGGGTGTAACTAATTAATAGTAATAAGCAGGGATGTAACTAATCAATAGTAATGAGTAGGGGCGTAACTAATCAATAGCAATTAACAGGGGTGTAACTAATCAATAGGGATGGACAGAGGTGTAACTAATCAATAGCAATGAGCTGAGCTGTAACTAGGCAATAGCTATAAGCTTGGGTGTAACTAATCAATAGTAATGAGCAGAGGTGTAACTAATCAATAGTAACTAGTAGGGGTGTAACTAATCAATAGTAATGAGCTGAGGTGTAACTAATCAATTGCAATGAGCTGGGGTGTAACTAATCAATAGCATTGAGCTGGGGTGTAACTAATCAATAATGATTAGCAGTGGAGTAACAAATCAATAGCAACAAGCGGGAATCTAACTCATCCATTTGAATGAGCAGGGGCATAACTAATTAAAAGAGATGTGCAGGGGTGTAACTAATCAATATTAATGAGCAGGGGCCCAACTAATCAATAGCTATGAGCTGAGGTGTAACTAATCAATAGTAATGAGCTGGGGTGTAACTAATCAATAGTAATGACTAGTAGTGTAAATAGTTAATAGCAATGAGCTGGGGCTTAACTAATAAATAGGGATGAGCAGGGGCTTAACTAATCAATAGTGATAAACTGGGGTGTAACTAATCAATAGTAAAGAGCAGGGGTGTAACTAATCAATAACAATGAGCAGGGGTGTAACTAATTAATAGGGATACGCATTGGGGTAACTAATCAATAGTAATGAGCAGGGGTGTAACTAATCAATAACATTGAGCTGGGGTGTAACTAATCAATAGTAATGAGTAGGGGTCTAACTAATCAATAGTAATGAGCAGAGGAGTAACTGATCAATAGTAACAAGTAGGGGTGTAACTAATATATAGAGGCATATTTAACAAAGGTCTGTCGGATCTGATCCGACAGTGCGGATCAGGTCCGACAGACCTCACTGAATGCGGAGAGCAATATGATCTCCGTATTCGGCATTGCATCAGCAGCTCTTGTGAGCTGCTGGTGCAACGCCGCCCCCTGCCCGCCAGCAGGGGGTGTCAATCAACCCGATCATACTCGATCGGGTTGAATTGTGGCGATCTCTGTCCACCTCATCAGAGCAGACGGACAGGGTTATGGAGAAGCGATCCATTCGAAGCTTGATAAATGGGCCTCATAGTAATGAGCAGGGTTGTAACTAATCAATAATAAAGAGCAGGGGTGTAACTAATTATTAGTAATAAGCAGGGATATAACTAATCAATTGAATTGCGCAGGGGTGTAACTAATTTATTTTAATGAGCAGGGGAGTAACTGATCAATAGTAATAAGTAGGGGTGTAACTAATCTATTTTAATGAGCAGGGGTGTTACTAATCAATAGGGGTGCACAGGGGTTTAACTAATCAATAGTAATGAGCAGGGGCGTAACTAATCAATAGGGATGAACAGGAGCACTTTTTAAGGGTTTGACACATTCAGAAAATAATTAAAAAAAATAATAATGTTGTAACAAAATAGAACATATTATTTTTACACCCTTCTTTTTAATGTACATCGTTTTACTATAACAAACCTTATCTTTTTTTTTCAATGATGTTTTATTCCACCAATAACAAATGAGCTGTCTCCCATTCCAACCATCTATTCTTTATTACTAAACATCAGTAATGAGGAATGCATATTATCAGCTCTAACCATTATTTACATGTTAACTAAATATTTTATACAGGAGCAGTTTATTGGCTTTAATATAAAAACCCAGTAGCCAGTGATAATTATTAAGTTGAATGCAAATCTAACTCTATTTTATATTGCTTAGTGTTACTCTGGCATTGGTGTCTTTAGTGGTATATTCTAGTCAGATAGTTTCTTCTGTGGTAGTTTTTTTTTTTTTTTTTTTTGCTTTGTTGTGAGAATTTTTTTCCCTTAGCCAGATGTTATCCGCTTTTGTTTCTCTGCTGCTAGCATAAACATTATAATCACATACAGACAACAGCACAGCTACAATATTTAGAAAACATTTTTCACACCTCCTTATTAAGAGAGATTATGACTCATAGCTATGCTATTGTCTCAGCCTGCCTCCCTGCCGCAGACAGCCCAGACCTACTTAACAAGACATACTGGCGCTGCAAGAAAGCACTCAGCTATTGAACACCTCTTCATTGTTTATTTGTATAAGCCTTTTAGAAAACTTCACGGTGAACTACATAATATTATGCGACATACAGGGTGTTCTTTGGGTGCCAATAGAAATGCCGGGGGAAAAAAAAAGGTTGCAGCTATTCCATAGTTTATTCAACATTTAATTTTGTTATTTATTTGTCCTAATTTAAAATACGCAGTGTGCTGGGGAGCAGACTGAAAACAATATTAAACAGGAATATTAAATTAATTAAAAAAATTAATATTATAATAAATTTACATATTTTCAGTACTAGACCCTGAATACGATCAAATTCTTTAAAGGAACAGTACAAAATATTTTTTAACCCCTGAGATAAAAAGATTATGGCTTAAAGGGACATTAAACACTTTGAAATGGTAATATAAAATGATAAATTGTATATATAAAACAACTCTGCAATATACTTTCATTATTTATTTTGTCCTCTTTGCCTGTAATTCCATTCTGAAATTGTGAGCTTTTCAGTTCCTGTTAGAAATGGAAGTGCAGAACACTGTTAAATCCAGCACAACCATTGGCTGCACACTCTAATGACCTATGTATAACTGTCCCTAATTGGCCACAGCAGAGAAAGTAACACAAGTTACAACATGGCAGCTCCCAGTGTTTTATAGACACTAAACCTTTACACTTATTTTGTCACTTTTAAACAACTAATGAAACTTTAAAAAATACATCTACATGTTAGTCATGGACTAATCTTTTATTTGAATGCATCATTCTATCTAGCATGTATTTAGTGTTTAATGTCCCTTTAAAGTTTTAAAATTATGTTGCAAAGCTGTGCATTTTGCTTGCATAAAAAGCATTTTTAGTTTACAATTGATGCCTTGGAAGATTCATAAGCCACCCCAAGCCAGAAGTCTTTTTTTAAATTCTTCATCAGCAAGCGTTACAGGCAACCAGAATGATACCGCCCACCCTAACCACTTCCTATTGTGCGCGCACCCATGTGTAGCTTATACACAGCTTCTCACGTAAGCAGACAGGAGCGCCCATAATAGGAAGTAGATGGGGTGACCGAAAGCCTTCTGCTTGGCTTTATTTTAATACGAAATTAAAAATGAAAAATAAATAGGCAAGCTTTGGTGGCAGTCAAGGGAGCCTTCAATGACATGAAATTAAAATGTTATATTTATGCAAGTTAAAATGCGCAGATATGCAACGTAATATTTGAGCCACAAAAATGACCTTGTACAGTGACTGTCTCTTTATAACATTACTAGTCCTAAAGCCTGTGTACACGGGCTATTTTTTGCAGTACAGCGGTCCCACCCCTTGCTCTCTCTCTATCCCCCCTCTCTTTTGCTCTCTCTTTCACCCCCCTCTTTTGCTCTCTCTCTTCCCCCTCTCTTTAACTCTCTCTCTCCCCCTTCTCTTTTGCTCTCTCTCTCCCCTCTCTTTTGCTCTCTCTCTCCTCCCTATCTTTTGATCTCTTTCCCCCCCCTATCTTTTGCTCTCTCTCTCCCCCCCTAT
Organism: Bombina bombina; assembly: GCF_027579735.1. Taxonomy (NCBI): domain Eukaryota; kingdom Metazoa; phylum Chordata; class Amphibia; order Anura; family Bombinatoridae; genus Bombina; species Bombina bombina. The sequence continues at coordinate 257,029,206 of NC_069499.1, read as the reverse complement.
CTTTTGCTCTCTCTTCCCCCTCTCTTTTGCTCTCTCTCTCCCCCCTCTCTTTTGCTCTCTCTCTCCCCATCTATTTTGCTCTCTCTCTCCCCCCTCTCTTTTGCTCTCTCTCCCCCTCTCTTTTGCGCTCTCTCCTCCTCTCTTTTGTGCTCTCTCCCCCTCTCTTTTGTGCTCTCTCCCCCTCTCTTTTGTGCTCTCTCCCCCCTCTCTTTTGTGCTCTCTCCCCCCTCTCTTTTGTGCTCTCTCCCCCCTCTCTTTTGCGCTCTCTCCCCCTCTCTTTAGCGCTCTCTCCCCCTCTCTTTTGCGCTGTATCCTCCTCTCTTTTGCACTCTCTCCCCCTCTCTTTTGCACTCTCCCCCTCTCTTTTGTGCTCTCTCCCCCTCTCTTTAGCGCTCTCTCCCCCTCTCTTTTGCGCTGTATCCTCCTCTCTTTTGCACTCTCTCCCCCTCTCTTTTGCACTCTCTCCCCTCTCTTTTGCACTCTCTCCCCCTCTCTTTTGCACTCTCTCCCCCTTCTCTTTTGCGCTCTCTCCTCCTCTCTTTTGTGCTCTCTCCCCTCTCTTTTGCGCTCTCTCCCCTCTCTTTTGCGCTCTCTCCCCCTCTCTTTTTTGCTCTCTCCCCCCTCTCTTCTGCGCTCTCTCCCCTCTCTTTTGCGCTCTCTCCCCTCTCTCTTTTGCGCACTTCCCCCCTCTTTTGCGCATTTTCCCCCCTCTCTTTTGCGCACTCCCCCCCTCTTTTGCGCACTCTCCCCCCTCTCTTTTGCGCACTCTCCCCCCTCTCTTTTGCGCACTCTCCCCCTTTATTTTTGCGCACTCTCCCCATCTCTTTTGCGCGCTCTCCCTCTCTCTTTTGCGCTCTCTCCACCCTCTCTTTTGCTGTCAATCTCCCCCCTCTCTTTTGCTGTCACTCTCCCCCCTCTTGTTTGCGCACTCTCCCCCTCTCTTTTGTGCTCTATCCCCCCTCTCTTTTGCGCTCTCTCCCCCTCTCTTTTGCGCTCTCTCCCCACTCTCTTTTGCGCTCTCTCCCCCCTCTCTTTTGCGCTCTCTCCCCCCTCTCTTTTGCTGTCTCTCTCCCCCCTCTCTTTTGCTGTCTCCCCCCCTCTCTTTTGCTGTCTCTCTCCCCCCTCTCTTTTGCTGTCTCTCTCCCTCCTCTCTTTTGCTGTCTCTCTCTCCCCTCTCTTTTGCTGTCTCTCTCCCTCCTCTCTTTTGCTGTCTCTCTCCCTCTTCTCTTTTGCTGTCTCTCTCCCTCCTCTCTTTTGCAGTCTCTCCCCCCTCTCTTTTGTAGTCTCTCTCCCCCCTCTCTTTTGCTGTCTCTCTGCCCCCTCTCTTTTGCTGTCTCTCTCCCCCCTCTGTCTTTTGCTGTCTCTCTCTCCCCCTCTCTCTTTTGCTGTCTCTCTCTCCCTCTCACTATCCCCCCTCTTCTGCTCTATCTACCCTCTTCTGTTCTCTTTCTCTCGGCATCTGGACCCGCCTGTGTCACGCCCGGCCACGCCCACGCCACACCCATCGACCACACCCACTACGCATGCGTCCGGCCACGCGTCTCCACACCCGTCGGCCACGCCCACTCCACCACACGACGCAAGGTCAGTTGGAAGGCCAGATGTGTTTGTCCTCGCGCGCAGTCTCTACTGCGATGACAGCTTCGGACAAACACACTTGGCCTTTTATTATATAGGATGGCCTAGATTAAATATTTTTGCTCCACTCAGTAATACCAGCATACGCAAATGTGCGCTGGTATTACAAGTTAAGCGCATTGTGAACGTGACCTCGCATTCGCATAGCCTGGAAGTCTTGCGCTCAAGAGAGCGCAGTTCCATAGGCTCCAATGGGAGCCTCACAAAGCACCTAGCGCAGCACAGGGGGTAAGTCGCGAAGCGTTTGGCAGAAAATTAAAAATATATATGTATATGAATATATACATTTATATGTATGTTTTATATGTGTCTATACACATATTAACACATAAATATATATGTATATAAGCATATACATATATATTTACATTTAAAACTCAGTCCCCATAGACCACAATGTAAAGTCACTTTCTAGTGCGTTTTCTTTTTTTTAACACCCCACATCCCCTCCCTTTAACCCCTTATAACTGCATTGTGCTGTTTTTTAAAAAAATAATTATTTTTTTAAAGAAAGGAACTAGGAATTAGGGCACTTTTTTTTACCTCTGGTTAATTGTGCCAAACGCAAAGTGTTCCCACGAGCTTGTGGGAGCATTAACCAGCCACTTGTAATGGCTGGTTATTTAACGTGCGCCCTTAAATAGGCAAATTTGCCCCTTTACGAGCGTTTGTTAAAATGCGCTCCGCTTGTAATCTAGCCATATGTACACAATTCCTGTATAGTGCTTCCAGGAACAACACAAATATAGTCAAATATTTCTAAGAACATAATTCAGTAAAAATATAAAACACATTTTTTTTAACATAATTGTGTGGGAGCGCTCTACTTTAAGGCGAACAATGCTATTGATTGGGTTATATTTTGACTACAATATTTGGACAGCGCTGCGGAATATATTGGCGCTTCATAAATTAAGTATAATAATAAAATAAAAAATAATACAACCTTGTGACACGGTTTAAAAAAAACAAAACACAAAGAAATAGACTCTCTAAAGAGTAAACTGGGGCCATTTTGAAGGCCAAAAATATAGTAAAACTAAGGCCTAGATTTGGAGTTTGGCGGTAGCCGTGAAAACCAGTGTTAGAGGCTCCTAACGCTGGTTTTAGGCTACCACCGGTATTTGGAGTCAGTCAAACAAAGGGTCTAACGCTCACTTTTCAGCCGCGACTTTTCCATACCGCAGATCCCCTTACATCAATTGCGTATCCTATCTTTTCAATGGGATCTTTCTAACTCCTGTATTTAGAGTGGTGGCTGAAGTGAACGTTAGAAATCGAACGACAAAACTCCAGCCGCAGAAAAAAGTCAGTAGTTAAGAGCTTTCTGGGCTAACGCCGGTTCATAAAGCTCTTAACTACTGTGCTCTAAAGTACACTAACACCCATAAACTACCTATGTACCCCTAAACCGAGGTCCCCCCACATCGCCGCCACTCGATTAATTTTTTTTAACCCCTAATCTGCCGACCGCCACCTACGTTATACTTATGTACCCCTAATCTGCTGCCCCTAACACCGCCGACCCCTATATTATATTTATTAACCCCTAATCTGCCGCCCCCAACGTCTAAGTAAATGGTATGATCTGAATTGGTAAATTTATCATTTAAGTCTTTCACTATTTAAGGAACATTAAACACTAAATACATTTTAATCACAGTATTGAGGTTATTCTCCACATCCCATAGCCGACATATTGAAATCTTTCTTTCACTACGTTCTAGTGGTGATGTGTTTGAGCATGTGCAGCAACTCTCCTTCAGATACCTGTATGGTAACATAATAAGAACGAGGTGCTTGAAATGTATTTAGGGCTAGATAAAAAATGGAGGGTTAATTTATCGCACGCCCGCAAACACGATAAATAATCAGCCATTACAAGTGGCTGGTTATTGCTACCGCAAGCTCATGCTAGCAATTAGAACTTATAAAATTTACCAGAGATCAGATTAGTTTTATAAATGTGCCCCAAATGCCCCCCAAATACAGTGGTGTGTATGTTATTTAAAAAATTAAAATTGTAGCATTTTTATTTTTTAATAAAATAGCTGTACCAGGCAGTTTTTGGGGGCTAAAGTTGGTGGGTGTGGGGTGTTGCGGTCTATGGGAACTGTGTGTTCCCTGTAAATATATATATGCTTACATACATATATATTTATGTGTTAATATGTGTATAAATACACATTAACACATAAATACATATGTATATAATCATATATATATATATATATTTATATATATATATACGTTCAGTGCCCTGGAGCCTATGGAAGCGCGCTCTTGTGAGTGTAATGCTTCCGTGAAATGCGAACGTTAGCTCGCATTTGCATTGCTGTCAACTTGTATTACTCAGTGGAGCACAAATATCTCTTTCCCCAAAGCGATATTTAGCGCTCCACTTGTAATCTGGCCCTTAGCGTTTAATATCCCTTTAAGACTTTTTATATTACTTTTATGATGTCCTTCACCAGGTCCTTGATTGTGTGTCATAGTCAATTCCTCAAGGAACATAAGATCTTACCTGGCTTAGCCATCGATAATACACAGTTCTTTATCTTGCTGTATCACCCCCACCCCCGTAAAAATCTAATATCTTGCCATAAAATAAAGAAAACAAAGACATCATTTCATTGGTTTTGTTAAAAGATGGAAAAAATCAGTAGTGATCATATATACAAGCTGTTTTTTTCTCTATCATCTCTGCTCTTCAATCAAAACAATGTGGCTGAGTATTTTTCATGTTCCTTAGAGATTTACATACAATTTATATCAGAAATCACAGGGGAGGGGGTAGAGTAGCAGAATAGAAAAAATGAATTACAGATTTACAAAGATGTAAAGCATCTCTTTGGTAAATCTTCTGTGCGTCTGCTGACAGCTGATGGCTGGATTAAACGAAAAGACCACTAACTTAGGGCTATTAGGTAAAAGTAATCATCTCCCATTATTTCAATTATATGGGTAAATGCATACAATCAAGCTATATATTTCACATCTCTTTTGGAAAAAACTCTGTGGTTACTGGGGTTCCTGCCTGTAGAAATGTTCAAATATTTACACTGCTCTTTTTTCATATTTTCCCCACCAACCTGTTCCTTTGTTTAAGAACACCCAGTGGGGTTTGAACAAAACACATTTTCAAAGACTGGGGCATTCTTACTATCCTATGCAAATTCATCTAAATGTCTAAATGTATAGATGTTTGTCTTTATCTATCTATTTATCTATATCTATCTGTCTTTCTGTCTCTCTATCAGTGTGTGTAAGTATATATAAATATATATATGTACAGATGCTCCTCAACTTATGATAGGGTTACGTCCTGATAAACACATCGTAATTTGAAAATATTGTAAGTACCTAGTCTACTGAATATCATTGCTTAGACTAGCCTACCTTAAACATGCTCAGAACACTTACATTAGGCTGTTGGGCAAAAACACTGTATATTGTTGTTTACCCTTGATGAACGTGTGACTGACTGGAAGCTGCAGGTTACTGTCACTGCCCAGCATCACAAGAGAGTATCATACCACATATTTCTAGCCCAGGAAAAGATCTAAATTTAAAATTCAAATTATGGTTTCTACTGAATAAATATCACTTTTGCACCATTGTAAAGTCAAAAAATCATACATCGAACCATCATAAGTCGAGGAGTATCTGTGTATATATATATATATATATATATATATATATACCGGCCACTTTATTAGGTACACCTTGCTAGTACCGGGTTGGACCCCCTTTTGCCTTCAGAACTGTCTTAATTCTTTGTGGCATAGATTCAACAAGGTTTTGGAAATATTCCTTAGAGATTTTGGTTCATATTGACATGATAGCATCACCCAGTTTCTGCAGATTTGTTGGCTGCACAACCATGATGCAAATCTCCCGTTCCACCAAATCCCAAAGCTGCTCTATTGGATTGAGATCTGGTGACTGTGGAGGTCATTGGAGTACAGTGAACTCATTGTCATGTTCAAGAAACCAGTTTGAGATGATTTGAGCTTTGTCACATGGTGCATTATCCTGCTGGAAGTAGACATCAGTAGATGGGTACACTGTTGTAAAAAAGTAAGGAACATGGTCAGCAAAAATACTGAGGTAGGCCGTGGCATTTAAACGATGCTCAATTGGTACTAAGGGGCACAAAGTGTGGCAAGAAAATATTCCCCACACCATTACACCACCACCACTAACCTGAACCTTTGATACAAGACAGGATGGATCCATGCTTTCATGACAAATTCTGACCCTAACATCTGAATGTTGCAGCTGAAATTGAGACTCATCAGACCAGGCAAAGTTTTTCCAATCTTTTATTGTCCAATTTTAGTGAGTCTATGCGAATTGTAGCCTCAGTTTCCTGTTCTTAGCTGACAGGAGTGTCACCCGGTGTGGTCTTCTACTGCTGTAGCCCATCTGCTTCAAGGTTTGACATGTTGTGCATTCAGAGCGATGGTATTTTGCATACCTTGGTTGTAATAAGTGGTTATTTGAGTTACTGTTGCCTTTCTATCATCTCGAACCAGTCTGCCCATTCTCCTCTGACCTCTGACATCAACAAGGCATTTTCGTTCACACAACTGCCGCTCACTGGATATTTTCTCCTTATTGGACTATTCTCTGTAAACCCTAGAGATGGTTGTGCATGAAAATCCCTGTAGATCAGCAGTTTTTTAAATACTCACAACAGCCTGTCTGGAACCAACAACCATGCTACATTCAAAGTTACTTAAATCCCCTTTCTTCCCCATTCTGATGCTTGGTTTGAACTTCAGCAAGTTGTCTTCACCACGCCTAGATGCCTAAATGCATAGAGTTGCTGCCATGTGATTGGCTGATTAGCAATTTGTGTTACCAAGCAATTGAACAGAAGGTACCTAATAAAGTGGCCAGTGAGTGTATATATATATATATATATATATATAGTCTATATCCAATAAAGGACTGCACTCACTGGATTTAGTTTCAGAAACCTTCAAATCTTTATTGTGGTTTGAAGGTTTCTGAAACTAAATCCAGTGAGTGCAGTCCTTTATTGGATATAGACTGTATACTTGTTTGACTTTGCACCCTGGTTGATGACTACACAGCATTGGGAGTGCAGACACACACGGAGGATATATATATATATATATATATATATATATATATATACTGTATATTTACATATATATATATATATAAATGGATGGATGGAAAGGTGCACCACCTCAAACCCAATCTAATGGTATCAAGATTAACCCTAGATATCTAAAGTCATGTATTCAGTCGTGCAAGGGGGCATAGTAAAATAGGATATAAACATATACAGAAAAAAAGGGGATAGAAAAAGAAAAGGAAAAGTATGCCCTGTGCCAGCACTAATCATTAATAAAAGTACGAGGGGATAAAGTCATCAGAGCTGGATGTGAGAGCCACTGGTCTAAGGGATATAAGCCCCTCTCCCATAAACATCAAGATGCTAGTAGGGGAATTACAAAAAACACTCAATTTATTAGTTAATAACACATATAAAAAAAGGACTGTATATATAAGAATAAGTAAGTCTAATAACGGTAACTATCTACCAATGGCCATTGGGAATAAAACATAGTCCTGTATCCATGGTGTGAGCTCATAGGGTAAATTAAAGAAGAGGATTGATAAATACCTGTCTTCTTAAAGGGATAGTAAACCCCAAATTTTTATTTTATGATTCAGATATAGCATACAATTTTAAACAACTTTCCAATTTAACTCTATTATCAAATTTTCTTTATTCTCTTTTTATCCATTGCTGAAGGGACAGCATTGCACTACTGACAGGAAGCTGAAAATATCTATTTAGCCAATCACAAGAGACAAATATGTGCAGGCACCAATTGCAGCTCCCACAAGTGTAGGGTATGTGCGTATTCATTTTCTAACAAGGAATACTAGGAGAACGAAGCACATTTGAAAATAGAAGTGAATTTAAAAGTTTCTTAAAATGACATGCTCTATCTGAATCATGCAAGTTTAATTTTGACTTTCCTATCCCTTTAAACCTTCATAGGTGAACACAAGTGAGTTCATACAGTGATCCTATGTTTCAGAGTTCCCATGAAATCCATACAGGATAACACCATACTAATCTCCAGACAATCAGGCAAAAGCGTACATAGAAAGCAGTCAATTATGGAGAGATTTTAGTAGCAGAGTACCAGTTCATGCAACACACACATCATAGGCAGAGAAGTAGAAGGGCAGCAAGCATAGCAGTTCATATAATGCAAACTAGCCTTGTTGGTATGTAAAATGGTTATTGATCACCAGAAATTACTGGGTATACTCGGTACAAAGGTTCTACCTACTGAGGGCTTTACCCTCGCCTAAGGGACCCTTTGTGAGGAGCAAGGAAATGGACAGATCTCACCCATCTTCATCGATATATAACATCCATATGTGCTGGTAAATGCCAAAAAACACGGCTCTCTGTGTGTAAAGTGCTTGGACCCTGCTTCCCCTGTGTGCTGCTGTTATATGCTGAATCTCCAAAAGCGTGCTGTGTCTTTGCTAATCCTTGTTACTTAGTGGAGGAAACTGAGTGTGGTAAGCAGTCTTCCCAAAGGTCAATATGGTGCAGGACCCTCAGCTGGCCTATCCGAGGTAAGTAGTGCAAACTACGCTACATGTGTTTTCTCAGCCAGGGATACTCTGTGCAGCTTCTTCAAAGCATGACTTTCCTGTCAGTGTGCAGTCCCTCCCGGGAATTTAAACTCAGTTTCAGAAGTTCCGGATATGATACTTCCTGTAGATCGAATTGTCCTGCTAAGGTGGTACATATCTTTGAAGCAGTGAACAAGGGCGCATGGGCACGAAACGCGTCTGCGTGGAGATCAGCTCTACACCTGAATGCTGTTAATGCTGGCTCTTATGTATGGATGCATGTTCAGGCATCCGTTTTTATCCAATAAAGCTTTGAGGACTTTTTATCTAACTTGCCTGGAGTCTATTATCCTTTTCTACCCCTTCAGAGGGTGATCTGTGTTTTTGGTGAATAGAGCGCTTTTCTTCAATGTGTGAAAACTCCATCTTTTAAGTAGGTATTGGTTTACATATGTATACAACCATGACTTAGGCGGCACATATAGTAATATACTCATTCTAATGTCCTAATTCATTGAGTATATAGCATCATATTTACAGGTGCATATTACATATATATACAAAATGTCTAAGGGAGAGAGGTCTTATCTGTGGGCCTATTATATGATATCGCACGTACAGATCTATCAATGTGGGAGTATTAGTGTGGGAGAGATAAATATCTGAATATATACATATAAACGCAAGAGGTCCACATTTAACACATTTTTAGTCTATAACTAAAACTGTTATATTTACTATATAGGTATTTATGTAGGTACGTGGAGGGAGAGATGGAACAAATAGAGTGGGGACAAGAGTATTGTTATCGTGTTTCTTGTTGTAGCCAGTACTATGGACATATACCTAGGAATAATTTTCCTCCTATTTAGTATATTATATAGTCAATAACAATTATTGCAGTCCTATATAGTGTCCTATGCTCTATTCTTATTGTAGGGATCAGGGGGTGAGGTGACATTAGAATATTGACATATTAACAGGGCTAACATTATAAAAATAGAGCGAAATTTAATTCCCCATTCATCCCCTTTGGTTTCAAGGTATCCATATTGTGGATCCAATTACATTCAGCCTGAAGTAATTTCTTGTCTAATTCACCGCCTCTTCCATGCAGATCTATTAGTTCCAAGCCCATTGCTTTTAAGCCTATGGCAGAGCTATTATGGTGTGTAAAGAAGTGTCTTGCTACACTGCTATCTTTCAGATTTTTATTTTTAATATCCCTCTTGTGCTCTTTGACCCTCTCTTTTAGCTCTCTAAAGGTTTTTCCCACATAGAATTGTGGGCAGAAACATGATATTACATAGACGACCCTTTCACTTCTGCAATGAATGTGACCTTTTATCTTGTGTCTTCTCCCTTCGGCATCTATTACTTGATTACCTTTTTGTATAGTTTTACACACGCAACATTTCCCACATGTAAAATTCCCATCTTTCTTTTGATAGCTTTTAAGCATATTCTGATCTTTAGCTGTGTTATTGAAGGGACTATGCACTAATTTATCCTTTAAATTTGGTGATCTTCTAGGGGTCTCACCGACTATTGTCTTTAGAGTGGGTTCTACAGTCAATATATCCCAATGTTTTGATAATATAGACCTTATATAATTCCATTTGTTATGATATGTGGATATAAATCTCACTATATTATCTCCTATCAGTGGTTTTTCATTTTTGGTGTATAGTATGTTATCCCTTGGATTTTCTTTCGCTTTCCGATAATTACATTTCAGATTTTTGTGGGAATATCCCCTATCCAATAATCTATTGGTCAGTTTCTTGGCATGGGTTTCAAAGGATTCTGATGTTAAACAATTTCTTTTACATCTCAAATACTGACCATAGGGGATACCTTTTAATACTGACCTATGTGGTGACTCTCAGCTCTTAAAATAGTATTGGCTGATGTGTCTTTTCTATACAATTCAGTCATGATAGTTCCCTCTTTAACAGATATTTATAGCTCTAGGAAGCTGATGGCTTCCCTACTCAATGTATATGTGAATTTTAAATTCAAACTATTGTCATTTGTTAGTGTGATGAATTCTTTTAGTTTCTTTTCTGTCCCATGCCACACTACCAGGATATCGTCTATGTACCGTGCCCATAGACTTATTTTTTCTTCATATACTGATAGAGTGTTCCTTATGTGGTCAACCTCCCATTTGCCAAGATACAGGCAGGCATATGTGGGGGCACAACTTGCCCCCATTGCTGTGCCGAATATTTGACGATAGAATTTACAAAATCGAATATAAAGAAATTTCTCTCAAGGAAAAATTTCAGTAAATCCAAGGGAAAGTTGGTGTGTGCTGTATATTCACTGCCTCTTTGATCTAGGTAGTATTTGCTTGCCTCAATTCCCAATGTATAGGGAATTGAGGAATACAATGCTTCCACATCTATTGCTACTAGTATAGTATTGTCTTTCGACTGTAAGCCCATCTAGTTTCCTAAGCATGTCATTGGTGTCTTAAATAAATAAAGGGCTGTAGACAGTAATCAATGTATTGTGAAATATTTTCATTTAATTATCAGTCTACCTGGGGGTGGGTGTTTCTTTTTGTGTATTTTTTGGTATTGTATAGAAGGTAGTCACTCTAGGGTTTTTTATGTACATATAGTCGTATTCTGCCTTATTGATAATCCCTTCGTTTAATAAGTTCCAACTGGTATCTAATGGTCGGCTCACCTCTAAGTAGTTCATAGTGTGCTGTAACAGTAATTTGTCTCAAACATTCCTATTTATATTTTTGTGTGTCCATTACTACCACATTGCCACCCTTGTCTGATGGCTTGATCGTAATACTTTCATCTTGCATAAGGTCTTTTAATGCTTTTCTTTTTTTTAAGGGTGAGATTGCCCTTAAATCCGGTATGTATGTCTAATTTCGATATATCTTTTTCCGCTAATTTGACAAATGTATTAACCGATGGAACCACAGACAAGGATGGCATATAGGAGGATTTCCCTTTTAGGGTTGTATGTCCTATATTGATGTTATGTGACTTCCTGTCAGCTGTTGCCTGATTCTCCTCTAATAGGCTTGTTAGCTCTTTGAGTATTAGCCTATCCCGTTGGTCTAATATTTGCTGTTTTTCTTTCCCAAAGTGTAACTTACTTAAAACCACCTTCCTTGCGAACATGTGCAGGTCCTTCGCCAGAGTGAATTTGTCCACCTTATTCGTAGGTGAAAACGAAAGTCCCTTTCGTAGGACCTGTTCCTGCTCTAAGGACAGTGCTTTTTTAGACAAATTGATTATTTTTAAATCAGTATTATCTGAGTCAGTGATTTCCGTTATTATGTTTGATGCATTTATTGTTGGCTTCTCAAATTGTATACCTTCTTGGCTCTCACATCCTCACATCCAGCTCTGATGACTTTATTCTCTCATACTTTTATTAATGATTAGTGCAGGCACATGGCATACTTTTCCTTCTCTTTTTCTATCCCTTTTTTTCTGTATATGTCTATATATATATATATATATATATATATATATATATATATATATATATATATATATATATAGTATATATAAATAAAAATGTACATTACAATGTCTCTTTACACACACACACACACACATATATATATATATATTTACAGTATATATATATATATATATATATATATATATATATATATATATAAAAGAAACAGAGTCCTTCACTCTATGCATAGCGAGAACACAAGAAAAAGGGGGCACAGAGCAAGGGGAAGAGGATGGGATCCTACATACATTCAGATGAACAAGTAGATGTAATTTCAGAACCAGATTACAGGCCTTCTTCCAAGAAAACAAAGGCATGCCAGCAAATTGTCTGTCCTACCTTACAAGTGAACCCTCTTCATGAAAGGCAGTTGACAAACTTCATCCCACTGAAGCTAGAGAAAAGTAAGTGAAAACAAGAAGCTAAAGAGAAAATATAATCCCTGTAAAAAACAATACATGGATTCTCACTTAATTACCTGAAGGCAAAATGGAATAGGTTGCAAGTAGGTTGTAGATGGACATTTGCAGCATTAAAAAGGCAGACTAGTAGTCTGCATGCAGCAGACTCATCCCTGGCATCTTTTCAAGCTATAGACCACATCCCTCGACATAAGAGAGGTGGTGATAGGGAATACAAATTGTGTTATAAGGAAGCACAGTGGATATTTAGTTTGCACACTAGACATCCCTTTGGAATAAACATGGAGGCTGATGTCAATTTGTTCATTTAATATATATATCCTTGGATTTCATATATCTGTACATTACTATTGCCTCCCTGTACTAATACAACATTGTTCTGTGTGGCCACATATCAAGTTTAATCTTTGACTATTTATGATCATTATTTATATTGGCTCAGTGTTATATATTCACAGCGTGTATAAAGTAATTAACACAGACGGGAAGGGGTTAAAATTCACATGTGTGTGTAATTCAATTTAAGTATGTTCCTTTATAAAGGTGAGTCCAGTATGTGCAAACTACAGCAGTGAACAAGTGTGGAGGCCCCACACGAAACATGTCTCCCGTTCTCTGTAATACTGGACATCTTTTCCTAATTGTGTGAGGTGTGTGCTCACGTCTTGTTTTTACGTTACCCTTGTTGCAAATAAATATTTTTCTTTTCTCTCTGGAGTATTTGTTTTCCTAAGAAGAGGAGTTGCTACGGACATTTCCTTTGACCTTTGACCTTCCTTGACGTTCTGACGAGGACGCTGTCTGGTGTGCACACGCCGAAGACACGCTGCCGGGGATGCCGTGGACATGGTGAGCGCTGTAGATCTATGTGTTTGTTGTAGCAAATAGACTCACCTAAAATATAGAGAAGATTGCAACAATACTTTGTACCTCTTGTCAAATATAGCCGTTACTAAGCATTGCAGCATCAAGGCAGCTTCACACCAACTTGATGTAAAGTCAACACTTTTTGAATACATTTACGTGGCAGAATGCAAATACATACATTTGTAACAAGTAATGGGCTATATACTTGTGTGTATATATATATATATATATATATATATATATATATATATATATATGTGTGTGTGTGTTATGTCAGAAATCTTTTGCAAACATATTTACATGTCCCTAAATTCCTTTTTTTGTTCTAAACAATCTTGTCTTTAATATCTCTGCGTTTATTTATACCCCTATATGTATATAGTGTAAATATATAATTATTCTGAGCAAGAATAATTGTGAATATAACATGTAATCAGGGTATCATATGTATTTATTTGTAATCGCTGGATATTTTAAGAGCTGGGCCAGTTTTCTCTCTGCACCTGTGTAACCCTTTCTGATTGCAGTCTAGTTTGAAACACCACCCCTACACAGGTGTTAAAAAATGGACTGGCATTTAATATGACATTTCTTAAAGAAAATGAAATTCAAGAGAAGGAAGAAAAACACTGAAAATAGCATGACAGTAAAAGAGGTGATTTTAATTTCTGCTGTATCTGATTCATGAAAGTTTAATGTTAGGTAGGCTATCCCTTTGAGCTATTATTCGATTATTAAAATCATTGTCAAAAATATTACACTGTGTGGCCTAATGTCATCATCAATGTTTATCTTTAATACTAATTTCACATATACATACTGTCAAAGTATAATACACAATGTAACAAATGGCATTTACAAGTTCTGATGAGTGATCAATGATAGAACAATTTTATTCGTTAGTGATAGTAGAAAATGTATATTTCAATCAGATTGGCTGATTTCATTAATCACGTGATTATGCATTTACCAATAAGAAGTTGTGGAAAACTTTAACAGTTTGTGGGTTGTTTAGGAGTTTGAGTATTGCATCAAATTTGTTGCGAAAAGTGTTGCGTCAGATTTGGTGCGAAGTGGAGAGTGGGAATTGTATTACATGCGTTAAACATGGTGCAAATAAATTTATCCAAAAAAAGGAAGTTGACTATATTATGTAATGTATTTATTTCATTTTTATCCCTATATCTACTTCGCACCAAATTTGGAGCAATAATATTGTCCCCTTGCTTTGTAATGAGAGACAAAGATGTAACATAATCCATAAGTAGGGTAATATCTCCCTAATTTACTTTTATTATCTAATATGCTTCATTTTCTTGCAGCATCGAACATAACCTTTCTGTGTTTTCAGACTCCCATTGATTTCTATGGCATTCACGGCCTCAAGGGTGGCGGTTTGAATGATAGGTACGCTGCGTCGGAATAGACGCGAGCCTACCTGTTGAATGTTTGATAAATTGGCAAGAGGGTCAAATAGAGTCGAATGTGATGCCGGATGATCAGTATTCCGCTCGAATAACACAAGCATCGATCTGCGTCAGATTGATATCGCAGGAGCGTATATTACGTCACATATTTCAACATTTGACGATTTTTATGCTTTGTTAACTATGGTGGATCAACTTTGCATCTAATTTGATGCGAGATTCCAGCGTATTATCAGTTGAAGCATTGATTAATTGGCCCCTAAGTCCTTCCAAACCCACCATGGGACTTATTATGTGAATCCTATCATGGGGTCTACCTGGGTAGGAGTCGGCATCAAAGAACTTGCTTATACACATGCGCAGGTTCTGCCGGTGACATCACGCTCAGTTCTATGGGGGCTGCACTAGCTCAGAAACAACTTGTCATTGCTGGAACTGGCATCTGTGATCTAGTCAGAGGGGCTTAAAGGGCCATGATACACAAATGTTGAGACACTTGAAAGTGCTGCAGCATAGCTGTGAAAAGCTGACTAGAAAATATCAACTGAACATCTCTATGTAAAAAAGAAAAATATTTTACCTCAAAATGTCCCATTGTAAAGGACTTTAAGCAGCAAATCAGTATGTCTTTCCCGGGACCAGCAAGGGAGTGAGCAGGGCTGGATTTCCCATTAGGCACAGTAGGCATGTGCCTACAGGCGCCTTGCAGTGAGGGGCGCCTGCCTGTCAGTAATAAAAAAATTTTTTTTTTTTTTTTTTTTTTTTTTTTTAGTGAGGGCATTAATTTTAGTAAGAATTATGCTGCTAGGTGCTTACAGAGTCGAGTGTTTATTGGTAATATGTTACAGCAGTTGAGGGAGCCATGAAGGAGAGAGGGGCAAATATTAAAACTAAACCCCTCCCATTTTCGCCAGGCATGTTTAGTTTCACTTTTATTTTATGTACTTCTGTGGCCTCACACAGCCAAGCTCCATGCTGATGTGTAGCAGACACTTTTTGTTGAGGAATGAAAGCTTAAAAACAACAGGTTAGGATTGTACAAGGCTTCTAATGCTGCCTAGAATGACAACATAACAAGCAGAGCACTTTAACCCCTTGGCTACCAGAGAGGGTTGCAGTGTATTCACTTATGTGCTGTAGGGCATTTTTATAGCCAGGGGGTTAAATTCTGCTTCAGGATGAATGTTTTTGTTCTATAAAGGCCTTGGAGGTGTGGAGGTTATGTGGGACTAGCTGCTCTGCTCTTTATTACAAGGTGCCAATTGTGATTTACACATTTTACAGCCTTTAGGGCACTTTGACAACAAAGTTTGTAGACTGTAAGGCTGTAAAATGTGTATGTGTGTAAACCACTCACATGGCATATTTGTTTGTATGTATGTATATGTATGTATATGTATATGTATGTATGTATGTATGTATGTATGTATGTATATATATATATATATATATATATATATATATACACACACACACATCACATACAAAATTGTTAATCTGTTCTTTTATCAAGTAAGTGTGGTATTTTTGTATTGTGGTAAATTGAATTTCTAATTTTAAACACATTTGTTGACCCCTGGATTACATATAATCTACAACATTCCATGTTTTCCTTTGAGAGCAACATCATATTATATTTATATTTCAGAACAAAATAAATGTAACATCTGTGTGTATTTGTACCAAAAATATCAGAGTTCACAAGATTTTTTTCATGAAGTAGAAAAAATACCTACATTTTATGTTTTCTTCCACTGGCTGCACAGGTTGTTGATGAGCTTGCATGCTGCTAGTTTTAATATTGCTATTGTTTACACAAAACTGTGTTTAACTCCAACAAAATGTTAAGCACATAGTCAAAGTCATCTCCAGAAAAGCTGTCTCAGAACTGATATTGACTATGTGTTTAACTCTTTTGCAAGAGTCTAACATACTTCTGTGCAAGCACTAGTGCAATATTAAAATGCTCTAGCAAACTTTCACATTTTATGTCCCTTTAAATAGGGTTTTCTTTAGAATATTTTGCATTAAAAGTTTAACATGATTTGCTTTTGTTATACATAATATAAATTGTATGGCCATTTGAGTCAAGTGAATATTGATTTTTGGTGTAACTTCCATTACAACAAATATTGCAATTGGTGTGTGTATTTGTGTATCTCCATAAAAGGGAAATGTAATTTTACATCTAATATTTATTTTTAGTTGTCTTAAATAATAATAATAAAAAAAGTCCTAATTTTTTTCCATTTTTTTTTTTTGGGGGGGGGGGGGGGGGATAGGGGGGCGCTTCAGGTTTTTGTGCCTACAGGCACCTGAGATGTAAATCCGGCCCTGGGAGTGAGCCACATGCACACTCATGTTATTTTCCTATTCAGTTTAAGGAAGTTTGCTATGAAATCTCATGAGAGTTAAGTGAAATCTCATGAGATCACAGTAAAAGAGTTCAAGACCTCAGCACTGTTGATGCTGATTGGCTGCAGTTCATTTCTTCATTTTTATTTATTTTTTACTTGCAGCTGGGCAGTAACTGAAACATAACTATTTACACAGCACTTACTCTTGTGAACTGAGGAAATTATGAGGTAAAATATCTTCCTTTTTTACATAGAGATGCTCAGGTGATATTTTCTTGTCAGCTTTTTACAGTTATGCTGCATCACTTTCAAGTGATTTAGTATATGAGTATTATGTCCCTTTAAGCGAAGCAGAGCTGCAGCATCTACCTTAAGTATAGCGGTATGAGACTCAATTATACCACTTGACAAATTATAAATATGTTAATGATAACATTTATGAATATTAATAAATAAAACTGCTAAAACATATTTATAAAGTTAGATTGTACAGGCATTCTTGTTGAACGGTGGTCACAGTACAATCCACTGGCTTCTAAGAATATTACAAATAATAACTGGGTTAGCACTGTTATTATTTGTAATATTCTTAGAAGCCAGTAAAATATTTGTAAATTTATATAAGGGCCGATTTATCATCGGTCTGTCCAACATGAACCGCTCTCAGCATGTAGCATTGCACAAGCAGTTCTGGTGAACTGCTTGTGCTATGCCACCCCCTGCAGATTCACGGCCAATCAGCCGCTTGCAAGGTTGTCAATCAACCCAATCGGCCGCTAGCACGGGGTGTCAATAAATACGATCGTATTAAATTGGGTTGATTGCTGTCCGCCGCTCAGAGGCAGCGGACTAGTTAAGAAGCAGTGGTCTTAACACAGCTGCTTCTTAACTGCTGTTTCCGGTGAGCCTGAAGGCTCACACGGAAACAGGGGCATCAGGGGCCAATCGACCCTTGATAATTCGGCCCCATAGTCTTTATGGAGTATATTGTGTAACAGTGCGTATGCGCTATGCCCATATGTCATCACGATTTTTAATTCTTCTTAAATTATGTCGCGCATGCAATTCCCTTAATTCATTAATGCGCATGCATTAGAGGCTGATCACTGACGATTTAAATATTTATTAGGCAGTTAATAGATTGGCTTCCGATATTTCTATATGAACAGCCCTTTTTTGTGTTGTCTTACATGACGTAATTCTCAAAATAAAACCAAGGTTTTAAACAGAAACACAAGTTAAGCTATATTAATAATATTAATATATAATGAATATATTTATGAAGTTTGTTTGTGTATTTTTTGTAATTGATTTATAATCCTTTAACAACCTGTCATGGGACATTGATTCTATTCAATCATTTTCTATTAATATTTACTAACGTACATATTTTATTTACTAATTTTATCACCAGTTTCAATTCTATTTAATCATTTTCTATTAATATTTTATCACCAGATTCCACCATTTTTAAACATTACAGAAAACATAATTTTATTATATATTTTTCCAGCATGGCAAGATACGAAGCATGGGTTGACTGCATGGACACCTGTAAATAGAAGGATACTTTCTAACAATCAATAGTGCTATTAATACAGCACTGGCTACCCATAAGGACATCACCACTAGTGAATAAACTGTGTCTGTAGGTGTACACTTGTTAGACAGCTGTGATTGATGAGTCAGTGGCTAGAAGAAAATTGCCTCCCATGAATTATTCAGCAAGCCTTCTCTTTGTCGTTCCACAGGCTGATAGGAAACGTGGCAAGCTAAGCACAATTCACTTGCAGATCAGGAACAAGCATGTATTAAAAATAGCTTTGTGACAACATCGCCTCTCCGGATCAGGTTTGGACTTTCTGCTGTCTATGTTAAAATTGTAGGGGGATTAAAACTCCCCCAAAATAGGGGGTTGCATGAGGCAGATGCCACAGTGATAATGCAATGTCATCAGCCTAGTTCTGAAACATTATCTAGGGCTGTGTATTACAATACATTAAAGGAAATAGATTGTGGTTCATCCACCTCATGCAGACTTTGTAAGGCAGCAAGCAGTTTAAAGAGCACACCTCCTACACTTTGTCAGCAGATTCTGTATATAAAACAAAACATTCCCACCTTTATAAATTACATTTAAACAGCAATTTCTATGATTTATGCTCTCAAGGAACAAAAGAGAAAAAAAAAAACACTTTTGTTGACAGACACTTAAGATTTAATGCAAGTTTTTCCACAGCTTTTATTTTAGTAATTTTAATTATTATGACAGTTTTTAATGATCTCATATTTGAGTTGCTGTCATTCTTATCTCATTCAGGTCACCTTTTCAGTACGATTATGTGAAGCAAATCAATTTTTTTTAGAAAAACAGCAATAAAACCGCATTGTCAATATCAAAACACATGCAAGTAAATTCCATTTATAACAGGAGGTGAGAGGAGGTTTTTAGCTTTTGCATGTAAAATAGTTCACACAAAAACAATTTACACTTAAAGGGACATTCTAGCCAAAATTGAAATCCACATGGATGCATTTCAGTTTTGAATAGAAGCATTTTTGTAATATACATGTATTAGCAAAAATGCTTCTAATAAAAACAATAGCTGTTCCAAAAGAATATTTAAAGGGACAGTATACACTCATTTTCATATAACTGCATGTAATAGACACTACTATAAAGAATAAGATGCACAGATACTGATATACAAATCCAGTATAAAATGGTTTAAAAACGTACTTAGAAGCTTTCAGTTTAGTTCGGTTGAAAAGGCAGTTGGAAAGCCCACTGCAAGTGGGAAATAAGACCCTCCCCCTTCTTTTGCATATGAAGAGACCCTTTACACAAACAGGAGCAAGCTGGAGAAGGTAGCTGACGGTATTCAAATAAACCTTTGGGGCTTGGTTAGGAGTCTGAAAATCAGAGCAATGTTATTTAAAAATAAGCAAAATTATACATTTAAAAAAAACAAAAAAAAACTTTATGGGCTTTATAAATAGATCATCTACAAACATTTATGCAAAGAAAAAAAGAGTGTATAATGGCCCTTTAAGTATTCACCATGCAAGGTGCTTGTACCATCTGCTAATGGCTCAATTTCCTTATTGCTGACAAGCCCCACTAAGCCCCACTGGGACTTTGAGGAACTGCAGAATTTAAAATGCTGGTGCACTGAGAATATGTAGATATGCTTCACATGCACATGCAGATAAAAATGTAAGCACTAAAATAGTGGTAACTTTTAATAGAAACATTTTTGCCAATACTAGTCAAAAAATGTAATTTGTCTATGTGCATTTAAATTTTGACCGGAATGACCCTTTTTTTACCACTGATACTAAACACATACAGACATAATAATACTAATGCAATAATAAAGCATTGCAAATGTTCCATTAGTAGTAAAAATTAGGTCTGAAAGATTGACTTATTCAGAGACAATTGTCAACAGACAAAAATGTTACATGACTAAATGTACCAGATACAGATAACATTTTATTCAAGTTTAATACCACAGGCAGGATAAGCTTTATATTACATGTATCTGTGGAACAGGCAGTGCACTAAATGTCCAAAACTATAACCTTGATCTATTTTGTTCTACAGACGATCCACACACTTTTATCATTAAGTGTTTGAAATGTAAGGGCAGCGTTGCACATTTCAACAGAGATGGAGCTAAAAGCAGAAAATGATAGGTGATGCTATAAACAAGCTGAAATTTCTATTTCTTCTGCTGCAAAAATACATCCCTATAAAGCTATGGGTGTCACCCTCATTTGAAGCATGTTCACCTTAAAATGTCTCCCAAAGCATTAGCTATATAAATCCTTTTGCACATACTGACTGTTTCTGTACACTTTAAAATGAGTAACCATAAAAACTGAGGCGAGTTTACTACTAAGTCAGAGATCATGAAATTATCAACTGGACTGACCTCTGCTGAATTCTTTTTTTTTTTTAACAATAAAAAATGGTGGCTTTAAAAGGACATTACACACCTCTCACATTTATATATAAATTGTGTTTGCCCCATGCACCCTAGAGGCCACAAAGCAAATTTAGTTACCTCAAAATGCTGCAAATTACAGAAATCAGTTACAGCATTTTGGGTAAAAAATAGTGAAAATTATTTGGCCTCTCTAGGGAGCATAGGAAAAGCAAAATGTTTTCACAAAAGCAAGACATATTTAAAGGGATTCTAAACTCTGAGGCCCAATGATTGAAAGTTCCATCAGGCGGCAAAATATTCCAAAGGAATCTGCTGCAATGTCAAACAAGCCGGCAAAATATTCCAAGCTGCCAACATTGTTAGCAGCTGCATTGCTGAGAGGCGTTTTACTGTACATCCCAATGGGTGGTGAAATATTCCAACAAGCATCACCACTGACATTGACGATATATAGTAAAGGATCCCTTGAAATTTAGTACTGAGCCAAATAAATATACCTATTTATCCCTATACCGTCACAATCCCTCTGTAATAACCCATACCGTACTTATCCTCTAAACCGCCACAAGCCCACTGCAATCACCCCTAAACCCCTACACTACCACAAGCCCACCGCAAACACCCCTAATCTACTTAACCCCTAAACCATCACATGACCACCACAATCACCCTCTAACCTGTTAACCCCTAAACTTCTTCACCCCCACAAGCCCACCACAAACACCCCTATTCTACCACCTCAAACACCCCTATTCTACTTGACCCCTAAACTGACATACGCCCACCACAATCATCCCCTAGTCTATTAACCCCTAAACCGGCACAAGCCCACTGCAAACACCCCTACTTTACTTAACCTCTAAATTGCCACAAGACCACCGCAATCACCCCCTGACCTATTAACCCCTACACCGCCACAAGCCCACCGCAAACACCACTAATCTACTTAATCTCTAAACCGCCACAAGCCCACTGCAATCACCCCCTAATCTATTAACCTCTAAACCCCAACACTGAAACAATTCCATTGCAATTACCCCTTCTCTACTTAACCCCCTAATAACCAAACCCCCCAAGACCCATAACACTCCTTAAGTTACAGAAAATAAAAAACACTAACATTGCAAAACAGATTATCAAAAAAAAAGAAATCTACCAAAACAAACAAGAGTAAGGCCTATCCTAAAACTAAAATCACCTTAAAAAAAATAAAAGTCCCCCCAAAATAAAAAACCCTATACAAACACTAAAACCTACTTTATAAATTGTCCTAAAGTAATTATAGCAATTTTGCCCTGAAAGAAAAAGAAATGTCCTATTCTAAAAAAAAATCCTATCCTATAAAAGATTGCCCTGAGAAGGGAATTTGGTAAGGCATTGCACTAAAGTGATTAATTTAAGCTCTTTTGCCCATAAAAAAAACAATTCTAAAAAAAGACCACCCCAAAAAATCCTAACTCTAAACTCCAAAATTTCTACTTGAATCTGGCTCCTACATTCCCAGCTCTAGTGGTGCTCCTCTCCTTACTTCATGGCGGTGGTCCTCCGGGGTGGTCCTCTTCATCTTCATGATGGCAGTCCTCTTGTAGCTTCATCCTTGATGGCGTTCTTCCACTCGATGCGTCTTCTGTCTTCTTCCATCTTCCATCCGATCCTTCTTCATGCCACACACTGAAGCTTGAATGCTAGGTATTCTAGCAAATACAGCCCCCGCCCGCCCACAAAAAAAGTGCAGACAAGTGGCGAAGTCGGTGGAGTTGAGCAGAAGACCCCAATTCCTATTATTTCCAATTGCTGCACTAGGGTTGCCACCTTTAATTCAGGCCAAACGTGAACACTCTTGGCCATGCACAGTACAGCAACAAACTCACACCCTAACAGACACTCACAGAGCCCTGCACAGCACAGCAAAACATTTTTTTAATGAGTACACACTATATAATAGCACATAAACACAAACTTGCACATAGATATTTACACTGTCACAAACTCTCACACACACTCACACACTCACACTGTCACACACACTCACACTGTCTCTCACACACACAGAGGCCCATTTATCAAGCTCCGTATGGAGCTTGAGGGCCCGTGTTTCTGGCGAGTCTTCAGACTCGCCAGAAACACAAGTTATAGAGCAGCAGTCTAGAGACCGCTGCTCCATAACCCTGTACACCTGCTCTGATGAGGCGGACAGGAATCGCCACAATTCAACCCGATCGAGTACGATCGGGTTGATTGACACCTCCCTGCTGGCGGCCCATTGGCCGCGAGTCTGCAGGGGGCGACGTTGCACCAGTAGCTCTTATGAGCTGCTGGTGCAATGCTGAATACGGAGAGCGTTTTGCTCTCCGCATTCAGCGATGTCTGTCAGACCTGATCCCCACTGTCAGATCAGGTCCGACAGACATTTGATAATTTGGCCTCAAAGTCACTAATGCTCTCACATACATACCCTTTCTAACACTCTAACACATACACATTCTCTCTTACACACACACACACACTCACATTCTCTCTCACACAAACTCTCTCAAACACACAAATGCACTCACTCTTTCACAAACAGACTCAGACAAAAAACATAATTTATGTAAGAACTTACCTGATGAATTAATTTCTTTCATATTGGCAAGAGTCCATGAGCTAGTGACGTATGGGATATACATTCCTACCAGGAGGGGCAAAGTTTCCCAAACCTCAAAATGCCTATAAATACACCCCCACCACACCCACAATTCAGTTTAACGAATAGTCAAGAAGTGGGGTGATAAGAAAGGAGCGAAAGCATCAACAAGGAATTGGAATAATTGTGCTTTATACAAAAAAATCATAACCACCATAAAAAGGGTGGGCCTCATGGACTCTTGCCAATATGAAAGAAATGAATTTATCAGGTAAGTTCTTACATAAATTATGTTTTCTTTCATGTAATTGGCAAGAGTCCATGAGCTAGTGACGTATGGGATAGCAAATACCCAAGATGTGGAACTCCACGCAAGAGTCACTAGAGAGGGAGGGATAAAAATAAAGACAGCCAATTCCGCTGAAAAAAGAATCCACAACCCAAATCAAAAAGTTTTATTCTTATAATGAAAAAAAATGAAATTATAAGCAGAAGAATCAAACTGAAACAGCTGCCTGAAGAACTTTTCTACCAAAAACTGCTTCTGAAGAAGAGAAAACATCAAAATGGTAGAATTTAGTAAACGTATGCAAAGAAGACCAAGTTGTGCTTTGCAAATCTGATCAACAGAAGCTTCATTCTTAAAAGCCCAGGAAGTAGAAACTGACCTAGTAGAATGAGCCGTAATCCTCTGAGGTGGGGATTTACCCGACTCCACATAAGCATAATGAATCAAAAGTTTTAACCAAGAAGCCAAATAAATAGCAGAAGCTTTCTGACCTTTCTTAGGACCAAAAAAGATAACAAATAGACTAGAAGTCTTTCTGAAATCTTTAGTAGCTTCAACATAATATTTCAAAGCTCTTACCACATCCAAAGAATGCAAAGATCTTTCCAAAGAATTCTTAGGATTAGGACACAACGAAGGGACAACAATTTCTCTATTAATGTTGATGGTATTCACAACCTTAGGTAAAAATTTAAATGAAGTCCGCAAAACTGCCTTATCCTGATGAAAAATCAGAAAAGGAGATTCACAAGAAAGAGCAGATAATTCAGAAACTCTTCTAGCAGAAGAGATAGCCAGAAGAAACAATACTTTCCAAGAAAGTAACTTAATATCCAGAGAATGCATAGGCTCAAACGGAGCAGCCTGTAAAGCTCTCAAAACCAAATTAAGACTCCAAGGAGGAGAGATTGACTTAATGACAGGCTTGATACGAACCAAAGCCTGTACAAAACAATGAATGTCAGGAAGATTAGCAATTTTTCTGTGAAACAGAACAGAAAGAGCAGAGATTTTTCCTTTCAAGGAACTTGCGGACAAACCCTTATCCAAACCATCCTGAAGAAACTGTAAAATTCTAGGAATTCTAAAAGAATGCCAAGAGAACTTATGAGAGGAACACCATGAAATGTAAGTCTTCCAAACTCAGTAATAAATCTTTCTAGACACAGATTTACGAGCCTGCAACATAGTATTAATTACTGAGTCAGAGAAACCTCTATGACTAAGAATCAAGCGTTCAATTTCCATACCTTCAAATTTAATGATTTGAGATCCTGATGGAAAAACGGACCTTGAGATAGAAGGTCTGACCTTTACGGAAGTGGCCAACGTTGGTAACTGGACATCCGAACATGATCCGCATACCAAAACCTGTGTGGCCATGCTGGAGCCACCAGCAGAACAAAAGAACGTTCCATTATGATTTTGGAAATCACTCTTGGAAGAAGAACTAGAGGCGGAAAGATATAAGCAGGTTGATAATTCCAAGGAAGTGACAACGCATCCACTGCTTCCGCCTGAGGATCCCTGGATCTGGACAGATACCTGGGAAGTTTCCTGTTTAGATGAGAAGCCATCAGATCTATTTCTGGAAGCCCCCATATCTGAACAATCTGAAGAAACACCTCTGGGTGAAGAGACCATTCTCCTGGATGTAAAGTCTGGCGACTGAGATAATCCGCTTCCCAATTGTCTATACCTGGGATATTGTCATATTCCTGTAGCTTTAAGAACTAAGACCAACCCACTCCTTCACCTCCCTTTAAAGGTGTGTTCAGTACACCTGTGCTTTGCTTGATAATTGAAGTTTGTAGTTCCCACTCTGCTTCAAGCTCTAAAGCTAAATTCTACAGATCCTGCTTTTGTACCTGTTAAAGGAAATCCTTGTTGTCATTTCTCCAGCTTCTAAACCTAAGAAGCATTTCCTGCTGCTTTACACTTCAAGGAACAGTCTTTGGCAGCAACTCTTGCAAGTCTGTGTTAACTCTGCAGTCTGATTTTCCAGCCAGCTCCATTACTGAGTGTTTACCTCTACCAGGAAATAAGAACATCTTCCCTGCTGTGATCCATTTTGACTCAGTGCCAACTTCGCTCTCTGCAGTTCTAAACTCACTCGCAAGTATCATTAATTTTATATACAATTGTCTCTAGCTGTATATATTCTTATCCAAAGTTCTGCTGACATACAAACTGTTAAAGTGCTCACAACTGGTTAAATCTGGCTCTCTCCTTCTCTCTGCATCACACACTCTGCCTGCTGTAACCTGATACCTCTTGATATATGGACACTGCAGACTGCAAATCAGTTTCTCATTTCTAAGCTTAACTATAAAGAGACTTTGCTATAAAATTCTGCTTTTCTCAGACAATACCAATAAGCTGCTTGTTTGCTGCCTCCTATCTTTAAAGAACACAACTCTTTACAACTGTGTAAAATATACAAAGGCTTCATTTCATCTGTTTTATTCACTTTATTTTGATTTTGTAAAGTGTTATAAAAAGAACTTGTACTAAGTAAACCAGCTATCTCCCTTGGTAATAACCTTTTGTATAAGCCTGTTTTACTTAAGGTTCTCTGGGAATAGCCACATTATACAAGCTTATAACAGAATTATCAAGCCATAAAGAAATTTACTAACATATATACATTATAGTTTAAAGCTTGTATATAAAAAAATCATGGATCCTGCCTCAATGGCAATTGAAATAGCTTCCTTAAACCAGAAAGTTGAAATTTTAGCACAAGGTTTGACTGAAGTTAAAAATGAAAACCACACCCTGAAGAGGTTAATGAATGATTTCTTTTCAAGGAAAGAGGCTGATCACCCTGAACCACAGGTTAACCCTCCACACATTTTTTCTGGTGAAAGAACACGCTTTCGTGAATTCAGAAATGCATGCATGCTGATGTTTTCCATGAAGCCCAGGACATATTATACTGACAAGATCAAGGTTTGTACTACCATCTCTTATCTAACTGGAGATCCCCGTTCGTGGGCTGATAAGTTTTATGAAACTGATGATCCTATTTTGAATTCTATCAGTGAATTTTTTAAGGAGATGGCTGTCTTATATGAGGATTGCAACACCCAGTTAACCGCAGAAACAAATTTGCGCACCCTGAAGCAAGGCAAACGTCCAGTTGAGGACTATGTGGCAGATTTTCAGCTCTGGGCTACAGATTCACAGTGGAATACTGTAAGTCTAAAGAACCAATTCCGTTTAGGTCTCTCTGAACATCTTAAGGATGAGATCTCTCGCATTGAACCTCCAGACACCATGGAATCCCTCATAAAGATATGCATAGCCATGGACAGACGATACAGAGAGAGGAGAGCTGAAAAACAACACCCAGAAACTTACCTCAAAAGGTTTACACCCTCTCATTCTGAAAAGACCTCCACAGCCCCTGTGCCCATGGAAATTGGGGCCATCCGAGGACCATTATCCCAAGAAGAGAAACAGAGAAGGAGGATTTCAAACCTCTGTATGTACTGTGGGAATAAAGAACACAGTGTCTCTTCCTGCCCTATTCTGAACCGGCAAAAAAGGGGTAAGATTCTTATAGTTAACCCAAATACTGATAACATTCATGAATCACAATTAACTTTCACATTGTCTTTACAGTGGGACCAGCATCTTCTCAAGACTGAGGCGCTGATAGATTCTGGAGCTTATGGAAGCTTCATTGACAAAACCCTTGTAGACACTAATAAAATACCTTGTGTGCAAAAGCAAACCCCTATCTATGTGAAGGTTATTGATGGCTCTACTTATTTAAAAGGCCCAATCACACACCATACTGTTCCTTTACTTGTCTCTTGTAACATGGGTCATACAGAATACATTACGTTTGATATCATTCCTAGCTCACTACACCCCTTAATATTGGGTTATCCTTGGTTAAGAAAACACAACCCTCAAATAGACTGGAGCAGTAACACAGTAACTTTCTCTTCCCCATACTGTTCTGCTACCTGTTTTCCCTGTGTGGAAATCAAAACTCTACACCCTCATATACCATTGCAGTATTCAGACTTTTCAGATGTATTTGACCTTAAGGAAGCCGAAAATCTACCTCCACACAGACCTTATGATTGCCCCATTGATACTAAACCTGGGTCTATCATACCGTTCGGCCGAATTTTTCCACTCTCTCAAAAAGAATTAAAATTTCTCAGAGAGTACCTAGACGATAATCTAAGGAAAGGTTTTATTTCTACCTCAACCTCTCCTGCAGCAGCGGGCATATTCTTTGTCACAAATAAAGATGGGACCTTACGCCCAATCATTGACTACAGAGCATTAAACTCTATTACGATTAAAAATAGGTATCCACTTCCTTTAATACCTGAATTACTTGAACGGTTAACAGATGCAACCATCTTTACCAAACTAGATTTGAAGGGAGCATACAATTTAATCAGGATAAAAAGCGGTGACGAATGGAAAACAGCATTTAGAACCCGTTATGGTCTCTTTCAATATAATGTTATGCCATTCGGCTTAACTAATGCTCCGGCCACATTTCAATTTTTCATAAACGATATTTTCAAAGACTTAATGGATGTGTGTGTTGTAATATATCTAGACGATATTTTGATATACTCCAAAAATCTAACTGATCATGTAAAACATGTAAGATGGGTTTTGTCTAGATTAAGAGAACATCAGCTATACGCCAAGGCTGAGAAATGTGTATTCCATGTAAAGACAATAAAATTTTTGGGTTACATAATTTCCCCTAACGGTGTAAACATGGATCCAGAGAAGGTTACATCCATACTCAAATGGCCTGTACCTACCTCTGTGAAATCACTTCAGAGGTTTCTAGGCTTCTCTAATTTTTATAGGAGATTCATCAAAGGATTTTCATCCATTGTCCAACCTCTAACTAAGTTAACCGGTAAGAATCGACTCGTTTGGACTGTAGAAGCCCAACAAGCTTTTGAGCACTTAAAAGAATGTTTTACTTCAGCTCCTATCCTACAGCTTCCTAATCCAGAATTTCAATTTGTGTTAGAGGTTGATGCTTCCACTGTTGGTATTGGTGCTATTCTCTCCCAACAACAAACCGATACTTCAGTCCTACATCCTGTAGCCTTTTACTCTCGACTCCTGTCTATAGCTGAAAGGAATTACTCCGTTGGGGACCTGGAACTTCTAGCTATCAAATGTGCCCTGGAACACTGGAGACACCTACTGGAAGGGACACTCAAACCTTTTACAGTTCTTACAGATCATAAGAATTTACAATATCTTAGAAAAAACAAGACCTTGTCATCAAGACAAGTCCGATGGTCTTTATTCCTGGACCGATTTAACTTTCAGATCACATATAGACCAGGTTCAAGGAACATCCAAGCTGATGCTCTTTCCTGTTCTTTCATTAAACATAATGAAAAGGAAGAACAACAAACAGTTATACCGTTGACCAAGTTTATAGCTGTAACTTCTAGCCTACAAAAAGACATTTTATTAGCTTTACTAAAAGATTCTACCATTCCATCATGCTGCGTAAAGGACACCACTTCAGGTTTATACTTCTACAACAATTTGTTATACGTTCCTCCTTCTGTAAGGAAGGAGATCCTACATCTACATCATACGAACCCTATGTCCGGTCATCCTGGAATCACTAAAACCCAGGATTTATTAACAAGGAATTACTGGTGGCCTGGTTTAAGACAAGATGTAGTTACCTTTGTGTCAGATTGTCATGTATGTGCAGCTTGCAAAAAAGAACACCACAGACCTTTTGGTTTACTAAAACCATTACCTATACCTGAAGTCCCTTGGACCATGATTGGAATGGACTTCATAGTCGAATTACCACCATCTAATTCATTCACAACCATATTAGTGGTTATAGATCATCTTACTAAACTCTCTCATTTCATACCTCTTAAGAGAATTCCAAACGCTATCACAACAGCTAAAACATTCTTTGATCACATTGTGAAACTCCATGGTTTACCGACCTCTATAGTCACTGATCGAGGGACTCAATTCACATCCAGGTTTTGGAAGGCACTATGTAAATTGTTAAGAATCTCCTCTAGAATGACAACAGCATTTCATCCCCAATCTAATGGCCTTACTGAAAGACTGAATCAGACTTTGGAGCAATACTTAAGGTGTTATATCTCACAGAACCAGGATGACTGGGTTGAATGGTTACCGCTTGCAGAGTTCGCATACAACAACTCCATCAACTCTTCTACTAAAGTCTCACCCTTCTTTGCCACTTATGGCTACCATCCAACCACTGTACCCAACTTCATCTCCACCTCAAAATCACCTTATGCTCTGGATTATGTCTCTAATTTGAAATAAACTTTGACTTCCCTAAAGATTCACTTAGAGAAATCTAAATGTACCCAAAAGAGTTATTTTGATAAAAAACATCTAACTCCACCTCAATACTCAGTTGGCGATAGAGTTTGGCTCTCAACAAAAAACCTCAAATTAAAGGTACCAAGCAAAAAACTGGCTAACCAGTTCATAGGTCCGTTCAAGATAAAAAGAATGATCAACTCTAATGCAGCGATTCTTGATCTACCTGTATCTTACAGGATACACCCATCCTTCCATGTTTCTCTACTTAAACCCTATCAAGGATCTGATGTTAATATTCCTCAAGTCATCGAGGACTCTCCTCAGCTGATAGAAGATCAAACGGAATTCGAAGTGGAATCAATTCTGGATTCGCGCCGCCGGGGTAGAACAATTGAGTATCTAGTACATTGGAAAGGGTATGGTCATGAGGAGGATTCTTGGATACCCCTTAGGGACTTACATGCTCCCCAATTGCTCACATCCTTCCATCGTCTACATCCTGACAAACCAGGTTTGGAGCCGGGAAGGGGGCGCCCCTGAAAGGGGGGATCTGTCATATTCCTGTAGCTTTTAAGAACTAAGACCAACCCACTCCTTCACCTCCCTTTAAAGGTGTGTTCAGTACACCTGTGCTTTGCTTGATAATTGAAGTTTGTAGTTCCCACTCTGCTTCAAGCTCTAAAGCTAAATTCTACAGATCCTGCTTTTGTACCTGTTAAAGGAAATCCTTGTTGTCATTTCTCCAGCTTCTAAACCTAAGAAGCATTTCCTGCTGCTTTACACTTCAAGGAACAGTCTTTGGCAGCAACTCTTGCAAGTCTGTGTTAACTCTGCAGTCTGATTTTCCAGCCAGCTCCATTACTGAGTGTTTACCTCTACCAGGAAATAAGAACATCTTCCCTGCTGTGATCCATTTTGACTCAGTGCCAACTTCGCTCTCTGCAGTTCTAAACTCACTCGCAAGTATCATTAATTTTATATACAATTGTCTCTAGCTGTATATATTCTTATCCAAAGTTCTGCTGACATACAAACTGTTAAAGTGCTCACAACTGGTTAAATCTGGCTCTCTCCTTCTCTCTGCATCACACACTCTGCCTGCTGTAACCTGATACCTCTTGATATATGGACACTGCAGACTGCAAATCAGTTTCTCATTTCTAAGCTTAACTATAAAGAGACTTTGCTATAAAATTCTGCTTTTCTCAGACAATACCAATAAGCTGCTTGTTTGCTGCCTCCTATCTTTAAAGAACACAACTCTTTACAACTGTGTAAAATATACAAAGGCTTCATTTCATCTGTTTTATTCACTTTATTTTGATTTTGTAAAGTGTTATAAAAAGAACTTGTACTAAGTAAACCAGCTATCTCCCTTGGTAATAACCTTTTGTATAAGCCTGTTTTACTTAAGGTTCTCTGGGAATAGCCACATTATACAAGCTTATAACAGATATGAACCGCAGAGATTAGACAGGAGCTGGATTCCGCCCATGCAAGTATCCGAGATACTTCTTTCATAGCCTGAGGACTGTGAGTCCCACCTTGATGATTGACATACGCCACGGTTGTGACATTGTCTGTCTGAAAACAAATAAACGATTCTCTCTTCAGAAGAGGCCAGAACTGAAGAGCTCTGAAAATCACACGGAGTTCCAAAATATTGATTGGTAATCTCGCCTCTTGAGATTTCCAAACCCCCTGCACTGTCAGAGATCCCCAGACATCCCCAACCTGAAAGACTCGCATCTGTTGAAATCACAGTCCAGGTTGGATGAACAAAAGAGGCCCCTTGAACTAAACGGTGGTAATTTAACCACCAAGTCAGAGATAGTCGAGTATTGGGATTTAAGGATATCAATTGTGATATATTTGTATAATCCCTGCACCAAAGGTTCAGCATACAAAGCTGAAGAGGTCTCATGTGAAAACGAGCAAAGGGGATCGCGTCCGATGCTGCAGTCATGAGACCTAAAACTTCCATGCACATAGCTACTGAAGGGAATGACTGAGACTAAAGGTTCCGACAAGCTGAAACCAATTTCAGACGTCTTTTGTCTGTTAGAGACAAAGTCATGAATACTGAATCTATTTGGAATCCCAAAAAGGTTACCCTTGTCTGAGGAATCAAGAAACTTTTTGGTAAATTGATCCTCCAACCATGTTTTCGAAGAAACAACACGAGTTGATTCGTGTGAGATTCTGCAGAATGTAAAGACTGAGCAAGTACCAAGATATCGTCCAAATAAGGAAACACCGCAATACCCCGCTCTCTGATTAGAGAGAGAATGGCACCGAGAACCTTTGAGAAGATCCTTGGAGATTTGGCTAGGCCAAAAGGAAGAGCAACAAACTGGTAATGCTTGTCTAGAAAAGAGAATCTCAGGAACTGATAGTGATCTGGATGAATTGGAATATGAAGATATGCATCCTGTAAGTCTATTGTGGACATATAATGCCCTTGCTGAACAAAAGGCAGAATAGTCCTTATAGTCACCATTTTGAATGTTGGTATCCTTACATAACGATTCAAAATTTTTAGATCCAGAACTGGTCTGAAAGAATTCTCTTTCTTTGGTACAATGAACAGATTTGAATAAAACCCCAGACCCCGTTCCAGATATGGAACTGGCACAATTACCCCAGATGACTCCAGGTCTGAAACACATTTCAGAAAAGCCTGAGCCTTTACTGGGTTTATTGGAATGCATGTGAGAAAGAACATTCTCACAGGCCGTCTTACCTTGAAACCTATTCTGTACCCTTGAGAAACAATGTTCTGAATCCAATGATTATGAATTGAACTGATCCAAACATCTTTGAAAAATCGTAATCTGCCCCCTACCAGCTGTGCTGGAATGAGGGCCGCACCTTCATGCGGACTTTGGGGCTGGTTATGATTTTCTAAAAGGCTTGGATTTATTCCAGACTGGAGAAGGCTTCCAATTGGAAACCGTTCCTTTAGGGGAAGGGTCAGGCTTCTGTTCCTTATTCTGACGAAAGGAACTAAAACGGTTAGCAGCCCTAAATTTACCCTTAGATTTTTTATCCTGAGGAAAAAAAGCTCCCTTCCCCCCAGTGACAGTTGAAATAATAGAATCCAACTGAGAACCAAATAATTTATTACCTTGGAAAAAAGAGATAGCAATGTTGACTTAGAAGTCATATCAGCATTCCAAGATTTAAGCCATAAAGCTCTTCTAGCTAAAATAGCTAAAGTCATATACCTGACTAATGACATAAAAAATGGCATCACGAATAAAATTATTAGCATGTTGAAGAAGCTTAACAATGCTATACACATTATGATCTGGTACTTGTTGCGCTAAAGCTTCCAACCAAAAAGTTGAAGCTGCAGCAACATCAGCCAAAGAAATAGCAAGCCTAAAAAGATTACCTGAACATAAATAAGCCTTCCTTAGAAAAGATTCAAGCTTCCTATCTAAAGGATCTTTAAAAGAAGTACTATCTGCCGTAGGAATAGTAGTACGTTTAGCAAGAGTAGAGATAGCCCCATCAACTTTGGGGATTTTTTCCCAAAACTCCAATCTATCAGCCGGCAAAGGGTACAGTCTCTTAAACCTTAAAGAAGGAGTAAATGAAGTACCCAAACTATTCCATTCCCTAGAAATTACATCTGAAATAGCATCAGGAACTGGAAAAACCTCTGGAATAACTACATGAGGTTTAAAAACTGAATTTAAACGTTTACTGGTTTTAATATCAAGAGGACTAGACTCCTCCATATCCAATACAATCAACACCTCTTTTAGTAAAGAACGAATAAACTCCATCTTAAATAAATATGAAGATTTGTCAGTGTCAATATCTGAGGCAGAATCTTCTGAACCAGATAGATCCTCATCAGAGATATATCCTCATCAGAGATATATATCTCTATATATATATATCTATATATATATATAGATAAATCAGAATGTTATCGGTCATTTAAAAATTCATCTGATTTAATTAGAATTAGAAACAAATTCTCTTACATTAACAGGAATATCTTGAACATTAGATGTTGAAGGAACAACAACAGGTAATGGACTACTACTAATGGAAATATTATCAGCTTTTGAAAGTTTATCATGACAACTAATACAAACTACAGCCGGAGGAACAGTCACCACAAGTTTACAACAAATGCACTTAGCTTTGATAGAACCGACATCAGGCAGCAGCTTTCTAGAAGTAAATTCTGATACAGGGTCAGATTGCGACATCTTGCAATATGTAATGGAAAAAACAACATATAAAGCAAAATTATGAAATTCCTTAAATGACAGTTTCAGGAATGGGAAAAAATGCAAACAGAACAAGCCTCTAGGAACCAGAAGCAAAAAGAAACTGAGACTTAAATAATGAAAAAAAAAACTGGCGCCAAGTATGACGCCCACAACTGACAAATTTTTTTGCGCCAAAAACGTCTGCAATAAACATGAGCGTCATAGGTGACGCAACTACGTGCATTTTTTGCACCCGCGAGCCTAACAGCCCACAATTTAGAAAGAAAAGTCAATTTGAAAAATTTTCAGGCAAATTTTCAGGCAAGAAATTTTTTTATATTTATTCATATGCATTTCCCAAAAAATGAAACTGACAGACTGAATGAAGGAAATATACTGATTAACCTGAATCATGGCAAATATAAGTATAAAACATATATTTAGAACTTTACATAAAAAGTGCCAAACCATAGCTGAGAGTGTCATAAATAAAATAAGACTTACTTACCAAAAGACACTCATCTACATATAGTAGATAGCCAAACCAGTACTGAAACGAGAATCAGTAGAGGTAAGGGTATATAAGAGTGTATCGTCGATCTGAAAAGGGAGGTAGGAGAAGAAATCTCTACGACCGATAACAGAGAACCTATGAAATAGATCCCCGATAGGATGACCATAGCATTCAATAGGCAATACTCCCTTCACATCCCTCTGCCATTCACTGCACTCTGAGAGGAAAACCGGGCTTCAGCATGCTGCGAAGCACATATCAACGTAGAAATCTAGCACAAACTTACTTCACCACCTCCATAGGAAGCAAAGTTTGTAAAAACTGAATTGTGGGTGTGGTGGGGGGGTGTATTTATAGGCATTTTGAGGTTTGGGAAACTTTGCCCCTCCTGGTAGGAATGTATATCCCATACGTCACTAGCTCATGGACTCTTGCCAATTACATGAAAGAAATAAAGACACAAACACACACTTTAATGTCACCTTTTTGGCTGTGAATGTTTCCCACCAACCACGGACTTGTCCGGACCTGAAACCCAGACACACAAATGGAAACCCAAACTTTCTGGGTCATTCCCAGAAAGGTTGCAAACCCATCAGCACTGGAATGTAGTGAAAGATAGATTTCAAAGGCGCCATGACTAGAAGGGGGTCAGGAATATCCTCAATATTATGCTTGTAGAATATATTTATTGTTTAAAGGGACATTGTACACTAGACTTTTCTTTGCATAAATGTTTTGTAGATGATCCATGTATATAGTCCATCTGTAAGTGTTTTTGTAACAATATGCATACGCTGTCGGCATTTATCA
The DNA here is from genome assembly GCF_027579735.1 of Bombina bombina. NCBI lineage: Eukaryota > Metazoa > Chordata > Amphibia > Anura > Bombinatoridae > Bombina > Bombina bombina. Next base: position 256,993,589 of record NC_069499.1, on the reverse strand, counting down.
TTGCACCAGCAGTTCTTGTGAACTGCTGGTGCAATACCGCCCCCTGCAGATTCGTGGCCAATTGGCTACTAGCAGGAAGTGTCAATCAACCCAATAGTATTCGATTGGGTTGATTTCTGTCCGCCGCCTCAGAGCAGGCGGACAGGTTATGGAGCAGCGGTCACAATTTATAATGCACACTTTTTTAAAAATTTCTATAGGTGATACAATTTTTAAAATACGCAATTTATTGAGTAATGTACAGTAATGTATGTGTCTCCTTTACTTGCACACATTGACCCATATTGATCAAGCTCCGTACGGAGCTTGAAGGGCCGTGTTTCTGGCGAGTCTTCAGACTCGCCAGAAACACAAGTTATGAAGCAGCGGTCTAAAGACCGCTGCTCCATAACCCTGTCCGCCAGCTCTGAGCAGGCGGAAAGGAATCGCCGGAAATCAACCACCCCGATCAAGTACGATCGGATTGATTGACACCTCCCTGCTGGCGGCCGATTGGCCGCGAGTCTGCAGGGGGCGGCGTTGCACCAGCATCTCTTGTGAGCTGCTGGTGCAATGTTAAATGCGGAGAGCATATTGCTCTCCGCATTTAGCGAGGTCTTGCGGACTTGATCCGCAATTTCGGATCCGGTACGCAAGGCCTTTGATAAATTGAGGCCATAATCTTTTACCTGACAAGGTAAAATTTGGCTATCCAGAATCGTATGAAGGGACATGTTGTAACACTGATAGATCTTTTTGGAGAATTTTAGAGAATCAGACCCAAAGGGCCCCGATTATATTAAGGTCCCTGGGCTGGCAAAATGATTTAAAGGGATACTGTACCCAATTTTTTTCTTTCATGATTCAGATAGAGAATGCAATTGTAAGCAACATTTTATATTTACTCCTATTATCAAATTTTCTCTGTTCTCTTTCTATCTTTATTTGAAATAACAGGAATGTAAGCTTATGAGCTGGCCCATCTTTGGTTCAGCCCCTGGGTAGCACGTTCTGATTGGTGGCTAAATATAGCTTGCACTCATCTGGTTAGCACTACTGAAGTCCTCACGTAAAGGATTAGGGGAAAATAAAAAGTTACACCAAACACAACATAAATACATTAAAATAAACTGTTACACTCAGCTATACCCTATCTAATTAAAATATTTATATAAATATTAAAATAAAAGGTATAATTTAAGGATTAAAAGGTATATGGTATATGACAAGGTATTTGAATGGAAAGGGCTATATTGTATATATACATGTCTAAATATGTATATGTATCTACAGTATATACACATATGTATATCTGTATATACATGTGTATTTATGTTTATATGTGTATATATGTATTTAAATACATATATACACATATAAACACTTACAGTATATACACATCTATACACGTATAAACATATGTTTATATACTTTGGTGCCCTTTCAACTCAAAAACCTGAAAACAAGAAAAATATTTTGTAATAATAATATATTTTAATATTAAATAATGTGTTTTACTGTGTATGTTCTGTAAATACACATTCCAATGTGTAAATTACACATTCCAATGTTCTTCACGTTAGGAAAATGTCCTATGTATTTTTAAATATATATTCCTATATATATCTGTATATCTGTATATAGATATATAAGAATAGATATATATTTTACAAAAAATACATTAGATATATAAATATATATTTAAATATAAAAAGAAAATTTTCCTCTATGTGAAGAACATTAGAATGTACAATACACATAATTACCTTTGGGTTAGTGCAGTTGGTCTAATGCGTGCTGGAATAGCGCACAATCGATAAGTGTTTGCGCGCACCATTAGTCCATATCAGAAGTCCTAAAGTTAGTGCATCAGCTTTTGCTCACACGCAAACATTTAGTTTTCTACTTGTAATACTACTGTTAAAAGTTTACTTCTGGTGGTGTTTGCGCACCTCTTGTAATCTGGCCCAAAGTTTTTATATGTTATTCCTTGTGTTTTAAAATTGTTACGTTTGTTCATAAGGGAGCACTCTTTGAGGCCCATTTATCAAGCTCCGTATGGAGCTTGTGGGCCCAGCAGTTATGAAGCAGCGGTTTAAAGACCCTGTCCGCCTGCTCTGATGAGGCGGACAGAGATCGCCACAATTCAACCGGAACGAGTACGATCGGGTTGATTGACACCTCCCTGATTGGCCACGAGTCTGCAGGGGGCGGCGTTTCACCAGCAGCTCTTGTGAGCTGCTGGTGCAATGCTGAATATGGAGAGCGTATTGCTCTCCGTTTTCAGCAATGTCTGTCGGACCTGATCCGCACTCTCAGATCAGGTCCGACAGACATTTTATAATTCGGCCTCAATGTGTTAATATACACCTAGATTACAAGTTGTGTGCTCGTGTTTTAATGCTGAAAAAATGTCCATTTCAGCATTAAAACAGCAATGCAGCCATTACGAGTCTTGTCGGTATAACTGTACCACAAGCCTTTTAGCCTGTAACGCAACATCATTCCCGCACTGACAAAAATTAAGTTTTTTCATGGGATTCCCATAGCGCTGCCATTACGAGTTTTGCAGTGAGACAAAAAAACTACCTATTAACCCCTAAACCGAGGCCCTCCCGCATCACAAATACTATATTAAAGTTATTAACCCCTAATCTGCCGCTCACGACATCACTGCCACTAATAAAATGTATTAACCCCTATTCTGCCGCTCCCCGACATCGTCCCACTAAATAAAGTTATTAACCTCTGACCTCCAACATCACTACCACTAAATAAACCTATTAACCCCTAAACCGCCACCCCCCACATTGCCAAAAACTAAATTAAACTATTAACCCCTAAACCTAACAACCCCATAACTTTACATTAAAATTACAAGATCCCTATCCTAAAATAAATAAAAACTTACCTGTGAAATAAAAAAAAAATATAAATGAAACATTACTAGTAGACTAAAATTAAAATAACTATCAATTAAATAAATGAAATTACTCATTAAAAAACTACTAATTAAAAAAATTAAATCCACAGTTACAAAAATAAAAAATACTAAATTGAAAAAAATAAAAAAATACTAAATTACAAAAAATAACAAACGAAATTATCCAAAATAAAAACAATTACACCTAATCAAATAGCCCTATCAAACGAAAAAAGCCCCCCAAAATAAAATAAAAACCCTAGTCTACAATAAACTACCAATAGCCTTTAAAATGGCCTTTTGTAGGGCATTGCCCTAAAGAAATCAGCTCTTTTCCCTGTAAAAAAATACAAAGACCCCCCAACAGTAAAACCCACCATCCAATCAACCCCCACAAAAAAAAAACTAACTTGAAAAAAAAACTAATCTACCCATTGCCCTGAAAAGGGCATTTGTATGGGTATTGCCCTTAAAAGAGCATTCAGCTCTTTTTCTTGCCCTTAAAAGGGCATTCAGCCCTTTTTAAGACAAGCCCAAACCCTAATCTAAAAAAAAAAAACACCCAAAAAAAAACCTTAAAAAAACCTAACACTAAACCCTCTTTAGGTACTCACAATTGCTGAAGTCCGGCTTGAACAATCTTCTTCCCAGTGGCTCCATCTTCATCCAGGCGGCTCCATCTTCATCCATCGAGGGACCGGCATCTTCTTCATCCCTGTGGAGGCGGACCAGTCGATATGTGGAGGCGGAGGTCCAGGCGAAGATCCAAAGCGGAGGTCCAGGCGGAGGTCCAAGGCGGAGGTCCAGCAGCTCTCATTACTATTGGCTGATTCGAATCAGCCTATAGGAATGAGAGCTGCCTAAATCCTATTGGCTGATTTGAACAGCCAATCGGATTTTAGCAGTCCTAATTCCTATTGGCTGATTTAAAATTTTCAGCCAATAGGAATGCAATGGTACCCCCAGTATAAAAGGGGTACCTTGCATTTGAATCCTCATTGTGGGGCGGACGATCGCATGAAGATGACCTCCATGTCAGATCGATGGACCTCCACCTGTACCTCTGCCTTGGACCTCCTCCTGGACCTCCGCCTTGGACCTCTACCTGGACCTCTGCCTTGGACCTTTGCCTGGACCACCCCCTCCGTGTATCGACCACTCTGCCTCCGCAGGGATGACGAAGATGCGGGTCCCTCGATGGATGAAGATTGAGCTGCTTGGATGAAGATGGAGTCGCCTTGATGAAGATGGAGACGCTGGGATAAAGATTGTCATCCAAGCCGGATTTCAGCAATGTGAGTACCTAAAGAGGGGTTAGTGTTAGGTTTTTTAAAGGTTTTTTTGGGGTGGGTTTTTCTTTTAGATTAGGGCTATTGGGCAATTCTAAAAGAGCAATTCTAAAAGAGCTGATTTCCCTTTTAAGGGCAGTGCCCATGCAAATGCCCTTTTCAGTGCAATGGGTAGATAGTTTTTAGTTAGGTTTTTTTAATTTGGGGGTTTGGGGGGTGGGGTTTGTAATGTTAGGGGTTGTTTGTTTTTATTTTTTAGAAAAAGAGCTGATTTCTTTAGGGCAATGTCCTACAAAAGGCCCTTTTAAGGGCTATTGGTAGTTTATTATAGATTAAGGTTCTTTTATTTTGGGGTGGTTTTTTTTAAATGGGGTATTAGAATAGCAATAATTTTTATTATTTTGAATAATTTGTTTGTTATTTTGTGTAATGTTTTTATATTTTTAGAATAGCCATTTTTTATTTTTTATTGGCAGCAAAAGAGCTGAATGCCCTTTTAAGGGCAATGCCCACAAAAAATGCACTTTTCAGGGCAATGGTTATATTAGGTTAACTTTATTTTTATTTTGTGGGTTTGGGGGGTGGGGGTTTGTATAAGTAGGGGGTGTTTGTTTTTCTTTTGTAGCAAAAGAGCTGATTTCTTTAGGGCAATGCCCTACAAAAGGCCCTTTTAAGTGCCCTTGGTAGTTTATTATAGATTAGCAGGGTTTTTTTTTTGGGGTGTTTGTTTTTTTAAACAGGGTATTAGAATATGAATAATTTTTATTGTTTTAAATAATTTCGTTATTTTTTGTAATGGTATATTTTTTTAATTTTTTGGAATTTTAGTGTTTTTTATTTTTTGTAATGTTAGTTGTTTTTTTTTTTGTAATGTTAGGTTTTAGGGGCCTATTTATTATGGTGCGAGCGGACATGATCCGATATACCGGATCATGTCCGCTGCACATCGAAAAATGCAGACAGCATACGCTCTCGGCATTTATCATTGCACCAGCAGTTCTTGGGGTTTTTTTTCTAACACTCGAGATCTCCTATCTTTGAGCCCTTATAACCTTTGTGTGCAATACTTTTTTTTAATAACTTTTATTAGACAGAGTTAATATGAGTGTAACTGTACTTTGTAATGTATTTTTGAAGTGTTTTGTGAAACTTTTTTGTTGAGCAAAGCTGTTAACTACGAGCAAGGAAAGGATTGTTGCGTAAAAGGCAAATGTGGGCGCAATCGCATTTTTTCAAGACTTGTAAATGCTGCACAATGGAAATTGATTGTGAAAAGACCACAACATGCGCGGAAAATTCATAACGCGCTACTTGTAATCTTGCTGATGGTTAGTTAAAGGGATTTAAACCCAACATTTTTCTTTTATTTTTTCAGCTAAAGACATACCATTTTAAACAACTTTCCAATTTACTATCATATTTCCTTTATTTTCTTGGAATCCTTTGGTGAAGAAGCAGCAATGCACTTCTGGGAGCTATCTAAACACATCAGCTGTGCTAATGACAAGAGGCATAAATGTGCAACAACCAATCAGAAGCTAGCTCCCAGTAGTGCATTGCTACTCTTGAGCCTACATAGGTATGCTTTTCAACAAAGCATACCAAGAGAATGAAGCAAATTATATAATATAAGTAAATTGGAAAGCTGTTTAAAATTGTATGCTCTATCTGAATCATGAAAATCTCCTTTTGATGCATTGTCATTTTGTGCATTGTCATTCCAGAGCTACTTTTACTTATGTGCTTAATTCCTCTGTGGGGTAAACACAGTTATATGCAATAAGGAAATGGTTAAAAGCATTAGAGCACTTATACATCCCTTTATGAAAACCATTGCAGGAAATATATGTTGTCCACAAGGGATACCTAGGTATCCAATCTTCACTGGATAATAGGAACAACTCCCACAGCTTTACTGGTGGTAGATAGACATATTGAGCCACACGTCTGAGAAGAAATAAATTGTTATACTGAAGTTAAACTCGTCAATGTTTCAAAACCAAGATAAAAAATGATTTCCCTATAAATGTATTTCTATATACTATGTAACAGCAAATGCTATGCTGTGTACAAAACTAATTGCATTTAGCTTTTATCAATTTGAAGAGATGAAAGAGAACAAACTAAACATAGAAATAATATCCAATTGGCCAATGACTGTCTATACAACGTTAAATCTGGCTCTTCTTAGAGATATTCTTAGGGGTCGCCAACTTTGAAAGCACTTGACCTGATACAATACATAAATACTTGTCCTCTGAGTATTGTGATTCCAACGGACTGAGGGGTAGATGATCAAATGAGTAGCGATAATAAAAAAAAAATATAATACTACAAAGTGTAAAAATATACATTACTGGCAGCAACAAAAGGGGAAAAAATACTTTTTTTATTTATATGTATGTTCATAAGATTTCCAAACAGAAAAGGTACATATTACAATGATTAAAAAGAAAGTTTGTACAACGCTTAACAAACAAGCTGAAACCATCAACAAAGCAGTTCAACTCTTTCTGTATTATGTAGTGACAACATAAAGCAGTGACAAGCTATACAGAAACATATTTGTCAGAAGAATTGAAGAACAGCATTTCACCAATGACAAGCTGTACAAAAACAGTTTTTTAGAGAAGTGCTTTTCACCCAAATCTTCAGTCAATATTAAGTTGAGCATGAATATTACATAGTACATAGACCATTTCAAGTCTCAGAATCTTTAGTCTCAGAGCATTATTTCTCCCCATTACCCCAAGTCCGCTGCCTTGGAGTTACACTCGACTCCAATCTGTCCTTCATACCCCACATCCAATCGTTCTCTTCATCCTGTCGCAACCACCTACGCAATATCTCCAAAATTCGTCCGTTTCTGAGTGCTGAAACTACTAAACATCTAATCCATTCCCTAGTAATTTCCCGGCTTGACTACTGTAACAACCTACTAACTGGCCTTCCTCTCTCCCGCCTCTCCCCCCTTCAATCCATCCTAAATGCCTCTGATAGGCTAATCCACCTCTCCCGACGCTCTGTATCTGCCGCACCCCTCTGTGAGTCCCTTGACTGGCTCCCCATTCACAGCAGAATTAAATTCAAAATTCTCACTTTGACCTACAAAGCCCTTACCAATGCAGCCCCCCCATACCTGTCCTCACTCATCAACAAATATACTCCAGCCCGCCCCCTAAGACCCAACAACGATCTACTCCTTGCCTCTTCTACCATCACCTCCTCTCATGCTAGACTACAGGACTTCTCTCGTGCAGCACCAACCCTCTGGAACGCACTTCCTCATGCTGTCAGACTTTCCCCAACCTCTCCTCGTTTAAACGCTCCCTAAAGACCTTCTTGTTCAGGGAAGCCTATAACCAAATCAGTAACTAATGAATTCCACTTGCCTAATTGTTGCCCTCATCTAACTTCACACTAACATCATTCCCACCTTTGCAGTCCCCACCTCCTGTTTCTCACCCTCCTACCCATTTAGATTGTAAGTTCCCACGGGAACAGGGCTTCCAATTCCTCCTGTATTTGTTTGTTAAAACAATTGTCATATTGTACTATCCTTTTATCTTTGTTACCTATGAACAGCGCTGCGGAATCTGTTGGCGATTTATAAATAAAGAATAATAATTATTATTATTATTATTTTACCATAACACAAAATGAATATGAACTAACCCAACCTGTGTCTCACCTCTGTCATTAGGATGCCTCACAAAAGGTTAACTGTCAGATAATAGATACAAAATATTAATTTACTCTCTCCCTAGTCCCTACACATCTTCCAAGTTTAACATCCACTCTCCTCTCAATTGCTTCTCTGGTACATACTCAGAAGTTCTATAGATACCAAACATGCTTTTCTGCTATCCTTGTTAAAATAGCAATAGCAACTTCTCCTGTTTCTACTTAATCTCATTATTGATGACTCATTGGTCTCCTTTATTCTAATATATCTCCTCTCCTGTTTTATCACCTTGCCTTGACTTCTCTCCAGGCTTTTTTTTTTTTTTTGAGATTTGGATTCTCCTTTGGTGCCTTACCTGTACCTATCTATCTATCTATCTATCTATCTATTGGGTACTTGTAAAGCACAAACTAATCACCCGTGAGGGTCTCAAGGCGCTATGGGGGGGGGAGAGGGGGGCTAAGGGAAGACGATTCATTCAAAGAGCCAGGTCTTGAGGTCCTTCCTGAAGTTTGTAAGGGAGGTGGATTGTCTGAGGTGCAGCGGGAGGGAGTTCCATGACCTTGCTGCCATATAGGAGAAGGATTTTCCTACAGCCTTTTTTTTTCTTGAAGCGGGGGATGACTGCGAGTGCTTGGTTGGCAGAGCGGAGTTGTCTGGAGGGGGTGTAGAAATTGACACGGTGGTTGATGTATTCAGGACCGATGTTGTGGAGGGCCTTGAATGCATGGGTTAGGAGCTTGAAGGTGATTCTCTTGTTGACGGGGAGCCAGTGTAGGTTCCTTAGGTGTTCAGTGATGTGGTTTTGGCGAGGAATGTCGAGGATGAGTCTGGCCGAGGTGTTCTGGATGCGTTGGAGTCGTTTCTGGAGCGTAGAGTGCATTGCCGTAGTCCAGATGACTACTGATGAGGGCATGGGTGACAGATTTTCTAGTTTCAGTGGGGATCCACTTGAAGATTTTTCGCAGTAGGTGGAGTAAGTGAAAACAAGTTGAAGAGACGGCGTTGACTTGGCGGTCCATGGAAAGTGATGAGTCGAGGATGACGGCTAGATTTTGTGCGTGGTGTGTTGGAGTTGGAGGGTGTCCGAGGGCTGTGGGCCACCAGGAGTCATCCCATACAGATTTAGTGGGTCAGAGGAGGAGGATTTTGGTCTTGTCAGTGTTGAGTTTGAGACGGTTGTTGTTCATCCAGGTGGCGATTGCTGTAAGTCCTTAGTGGACATTTTTCTTGGCGGTGGCAGGGTCTCGGGTGAGTGAGATGATTAACTGTGTATCGTCGGTGTAGGAGACGATGTTGAGGTTGTGTTGTCGGACGATGGCGGCGAGGGGGGCCATGTAGATGTTGAAGAGGGTGGGGCTAAGAGAAGAGCCTTGGGGTATGCCGCAGCTGATTGCTATGGGATTGGAAGAGAAGGGTGGGAGTCTGACTTTCTGGATTTTGCCGCTGAGGAAGGAGGTGATCCATTCCAGGGCCTTATTGCGGATGCCAGCATCGTGTAGGCGCGTCAGGAGGGTGCTGTGGGCTACGGTGTTGAATGCGGCTGAGAGGTCTATCAGCTTTCATAGATTAGATCCTATGCTTTGCACTGACAAATGGTTCCTGGATATCTCTTCTGGTTAGTTTTTGGATGTCGCATTTTTTCTACTCCCGGTTTCTGCAACTGGACTCAAACTTCACAACACCTACTAGGTGGTTTCCTTGCTTTACAATTCACCTGATAGTTTAGTTCCAGTGCCCCCTAAAATATACCTTTGATCTGTAGCAGCTCTCAACTAAGAGCAGCGGTTGTTACTTTCTATTGGAACTAATAGAGCATATTAGTGCCACTGTTCTTTGAGTACTAATATTGAGCTAGATTACGAGTGTCACTCTAACTGTTGCTCGCTAGCGATAAGGGTTTTATCGCAGCTCTCTACGTATGTCAGAAGTATTGCGCGCATTACAGCTTGAAAGAAAATGTTTACTTGAATGCAATGGAATTTAATGTGCGACTTCAGAGCTCTAATTAACTGTTATGCTCAACAAAAAAGTTGCACATAACACATAAAAATATATTTCAAAGTACAGTTACACTCCCAATAACAATGTCTAATAAAAATTATTTTAAAAAAAAATGGCATAAAAACGGACTCAAAGACATGAGGTCTCAGGAGTTAGAAATAAAGGTTTTAACATGCACATGTAAAAAATATGTATATGTACGTATATATATTTGTGTATATATGTATTTATATGTGTATATATGTATTTACAGACATATATGCACATATAAACACATAAATACATATGTACACACATATATATATATATATATATATATATGCATGGGAGCCCTTTGCATTCAAGTAGCTTAAACCATAAAATATCATATTTATTTAATAGTCATAATAAGTCATAAGTGTTTATGTATTTACTGTAAATATTTCACATTCCAATGTTCTTCACATAAAGGAATATGTTATAACTATTTATAAATATATATTTATATCTAAATATATATATATATATATATATATATATATAAATATATATCTGTGAATATCTATACCTATAAATATATATATATATATATATATATATATATATATATATATATATATATATTGTATGTATATATATATATATATATATATATATATATATATATATAAATACAGGTGGCCCTCGTTTTACAACGGTTCAATTTACACCATTTCAGAATAACAACCTTTTTTTCCAGTCATGTGACTGCTATTGAAAAGCATTGAGAAGCAGTGGAGCCGTCCGCTTGTGTTGCAGCAAAGCCAAGCAAGCTGAAATGAATCAGTTTAACCAGACCTGAGCTATCGAGCAGATGTCAAAGGAAAAAGATCATCCTGTCTATAACTCAGTCTAGATTGGAATGCATAGAAAGAACAGTTTGCAGAAAAATGCAAGTGAAGTCTGTGTTGTGTGATTATTTTATTAGTTTTATAATGCTGTTTAGCAAATGTTTTTGTTCATTTAACTAAGTTTAATTATATATTCTGTGTTGTGTGATTATTTTATTAGGTTTATAATTTAAAGTCTTCATTTCAAAGCTTTTAAAATAATGTATTAGGTGTTACTTATGACAATTTTTAGAGGGGCCTGGAACCTAACTGAGGGCTACCTGTGTATATATATATATATATATATATATATATATATATATATATATATATATATATAAAAAACATAATTTATGTAAGAATTTACCTGATTAATTCATTTCTTTCATATTGGCAAGATTCCATGAGCTAGTGACGTATGGGATATACATTCCTACCAGGAGGGGCAAAGTTTCCCAAACCTCTAAATGCCTATCAATACACCCCCACCACACCCACAATTCAGTTTAACGAATAGCCAAAAAGTGGGGTGATAAGAAAGGAGCCAAAGCATCAACAAGGAATTGGAATAATTGTGCTTTATACAAAAAAATCATAACCACCATAAAAAGGGTGGGTCTCATGGACTCTTGCCAATATGAAAAAAATGAATTTATCAGGTAAATTCTTACATAAATTATGTTTTCTTTCATGTAATTGGAAAGAGTCCATGAGCTAGTGACGTATGGGATAGCAAATACCCAAGATGTGAAACTCCACGTAAGAGTCACTAGAGAGGTAGGGATAAAAATAAAGACAGCCAATTCCGCTGAAAAATGAATCCACAACCAAAATCAAAAGTTTTGATCTTATAATGAAAAACACTGAAAATATAAGCAAAAGAATCAAACTGAAACAGCTGCCTGAAGTATTTTTCTACCAAAAACTGCTTCTGAAGAAGAGAAAACATAAAAATGGTAGAATTTAGAAAAAATAAGCAAAGAAGACTAAGTTGCTGCTTTGCAAATCTGATCAACAGAAACTTCATTCTTAAAAACCTAGGAAGTGGAAACTGACCTAGTAGAATGAGCCGCAATCCTCTGAGGCGGGGATTTACCCGACTCCAAATAAACATGATGAATCAAAAGCTTTAACCAAGATGCCAAAGAAATGGCAGAAGCCTTCTGACCTTTCCTAGAACCAGAAAAGACAACAAATAGACTAGAAATCTTTCTGAAATCTTTAGTAGCTTCAACATAATATTTCGAAGCTCTTACCACAGCCAAAGAATGTAAGGATCTTTCCAGAGAATTCTTAGGATTAGGACACAAAGAAGGGACAACAATTTCTCTACTAATGTTGTTGGAGTTCACAACTTTAGGTAAAAATTTAAACGAAGTCCACAAAAACCGCCTTATCCTGATGAAAAATCAGAAAAGGAGACTCACAAGAAAGAGAAGATAAATCAGAAACTCTTCTAGCAGAAGAGATGGCCAAAAGGAACAACACTTTCCAAGAAAGTACTTTAATGTCCAGAGAAGACATAGGCTCAAACGGAGGAACTTGTAAAGTCTTTCAAACCAAATCAACAGGCCCATTTATCAAGCTCCGTACGGAGTTTGAAGGGCCGTGTTTCTGGCGAGTCTTCAGACTCGCCAGAAACACAAGTTATGAAGCAGCGGTCTAAAGACCGCTGCTTCATAACCCTGTCCGCCTGCTCTGAGCAGGCGGACAGGAATCGCCGGAAATCAACCCGATCGAATACGATCGGGTTGATTGACAGCTCCCTGCTGGCGGCCGATTGGCCGCGAGTCAGCAGGGGGCGGCGTTGCACCAGCAGCTCTTGTGAGCTGCTGGTGCAATGTTAAATGCGGAGAGCTTATTGCTCTCCGCATTTAGCGAGGTCTTGCGGACCTGATCCGCAGTGTCGGATCAGGTCCGCAAGCCCTTTGATAAATGGGCCCCTAAGACTCCAAGGAGGGGAAATTGATTTAATGACAGGCTTGATACGAACCAAAGCATGTACAAAACAATGAATATCAGGAAGTTTAGCAATTTTTCTGTGGAACAGAACAGAAAGAGCAGAGATTTGTCCTTTCAAATAACTTGCAGACAAACCCTTATCTAAACCATCCTGAAGAAACTGTAAAATTCTAGGAATTCTAAAAGAATGCCAAGAGAATTTATGAGAAGAGCACCATGAAATGTAAATCTTCCAAACTCGATAAAAAATCTTTCTAGACACAGATTTACAAGCCTGCAACATAGTATTAATCACTGAGTCAGAGAAACCTCTATGACTAAGTGTTCAATTTCCATACTGTTAGGTGTCCCCTTCAGGGGGTAAGTGTCAGTGCAGGCCAAAGCCTGGGGCCTAGTGTACCACCTGAGGCATATGTAGATTACCTGATAAGGGCCCCTTAGAATGACTCAGACCACGCAGCATTATGATCGAAAGCCAATTCTGTTTATTTCATAGTGCAAGCCTTTCTTATAGTAACATACAGGGTTAAGGGAATGACACGTTAGGACCACGTCATCTCGTACCATATTTCATGAACAAAAGAAGCTTAAAAAAATACATGAGAAAAAGAGGAGTATGAAGGAGTGTTTCTTATGACAGTAGCAAAAATATATCTGTGCGCATATTTCAGCCTAAAGCAAGGTCGTTTGGCCATCTTACCTAGATAACAGACTTCCAGGCACCTTGCCAGGAACCTTCTACAAGGCCAGTAATACTAATACAATTTTACTAACATCAGCATATTTCTCACTACATAATAACTGCTATAATAAAGTCTAATTATTACAAAATGGATGCTAATCATCACAAGATGGCTGCGGGGAACAAGATGGCTGCAGTCAGGTTCATATTACCCCTAACACATACCATCAAATTTAATGATTTGAGATCCTGATGGAAAAATGAACCTTAAGATATAAGGTCTGGCCTTAATGGAAGTGGCCAAGGTTGGCAACTGGACATCCGAACAATATCCACATACCAAAACCTGAGCGGCCATGCTGGAGCCACCAGCAGCACATACGATTGCTCCATGGTGATTTTGAAAATCATTCTTGGAAGAAGAACTAGAGGCAGAAAAATATAGGCAGGTCGATAACTCCAAGGAAGTGTCAATGCATTCACTGCTTCCGTCTGAGGATCCCTGGACCTGGATAGGTACCTGGGAAGTTTCTTGTTTAGATGAGATGCCATCAGATCTATTTCTGGAAGCCCCCACATCTGAACAATTTGAAAAAACACATCTGGGTGAAGAGACCATTCTCCCAGATGTAAAGCTTGATGACAGAGATAATCCGCTTCCCAATTGTCTATACCGGGGATATGGACCACAGAAATTAGACAGGAGCTGGATTTTGCCCAAGCAAGTATCCAAGATACTTCTTTCATAGCCTGAGGACTGTGAGTCCCTCCCTGATGATTGACATACGCCACAGTTGTGACATTGTCTGTCTGAAAACCAATAAACGTCTCTCTCTTCAAATAGAAGCCAAAACTGAAGAACTCTGAGAATCGCACTGAGTTCCAAAATATTGAATGGTAATCTCGCCTCCTGAGATTTCCAAACCCCTTGTGCTGTCAGAGATCCCCAGACAGCTTCCCAACCTAAAAGACTTGCATCTGTTGTGATCATGGTCCATATTGGATGAACCAAAGAGACCCGTAGAACTATACAATGGTGATCTAACCACCAAGTCAGAGATAGTTGAATATTGGGATTCAAGGATATTAAATGTGATATCCTAGAATAATCCCTGCACCATTAATTTAGCATTAAAAACTGGAAAGGTTTCATATGAAAATGAGCAAAGGGAATCAAATCCAATGCTGCAGTCATGAGGCCTAAAACTTCCATGCATATAGCTACTGAAGGAAATAATAGAGACTGAAGGTTCCGACAAGCGGAACCTAATATAAATTGTCTATTGTGTGTTAGAGACAAAGACATTGACACAATCTATCTGGAAACCTAAAAAAGGTGACCCTTGTCTGAGGAATCAAGGAACTTTTGTTAAAATGATCCTCCAACCATGTCTTTGAAGTAACAATAGAAGTTAAATATGAGATTCTTCAGAACGAAAAGACTGAGCAAGTACCAGGATATCATAAAAATAAGGAAACACTGAGAACCTTTGAAAAGATTCCTAGAGCTGTCGCTAGGCCAGAAAGGAAAAGCAACAAATTGGTAATGCTTGTCTAAAAAAGAGAATCTCAGAAAATGAAAATAATCTGAATGAAAACAGAATATGAAGATATGCATCCTGTAAGTCTATTGTAGACAAATAATGCCCTTGCTGAACAAAAGGCAGAATAGACCTTATAATCACCATTCTCAAAGATGGTACTCTTACATGACAATTCAAAATATTTTCTTTCTTTGGGACGATGAATAGTTCTGAACAAAACCCCAGACCCCGTTCCTGAAACGGAACTGGTATGAATACCCCAGATAACTCCAGGTCTGAAACACACTTCAGGAAAGTCTGAGCCTTTACTGGAATAGCTAGAATATGTGAGAGAAAAAGACTTCTCACAGGCGGTCTTACTCTGAATCCTATTCTGTACCCCAATCTAAGAAGTTTGGACCGAATTGAACCAAACAACTTTAGAAAAATCTTAACCTGCCCCCTACCAGCTAAGCTGGAATAAGGGCCGCACCTTCATGCAAATTTGGGGGCTGGCGTTGATCTCTTAAATGGCTTGAATTCATTCCATTTAGAAGAAAGCTTCCAATTAGAAACATGTTACTTGGGGAAGAATTAGGTTTCTGTTCCTTATTAAGAACAAAAACTAATATAAGCTTAGAACTTAATCTTGAAGCAAAAAAACTCCCTTCCCCAGAGTAACAGTTGAAAGTATTGAATCCAACTGTGAACAAAATAATTTATTACCTTCGAAGGAAAGAAAATAGAAATCTGGATTTTAGAAATCAAAACAGCATTCCAAGATTTAAGTCACAATGTTCTTCTAGCTAAAATAGCTAAAGACATAGATTTAACCTAATACTTGTTGCGCTAAAGTTTCCAACCAAAAAAGATGAAACAGCTGCAACATCAGCCAACGAAATTGCAGGCCTAAGAAAAGGACCTGAAAATAAATTAATTTTCCTTAGAAAAGATACAAGTTTCCCATCTAAAGGATCTTTAAAATAAATACTATTTTCTATAGGAATAGTAGTACGTTTAGCAAGAGTAGAGATAGCCCCATTAACTTTGGGGATCTTTTCCCAAAAACTCCAAACTAACTGCTGGCAAAGGATACAATTTAAAACCTTAAAGAAGGAATAAAAGAAGTACCAGGCCTATTCCATTCCCTAGTATTCGGAACTGGAAAAAAACCTCTGAAGTAACCACAGGAGGTTAATAAGCAGAATTTAAATGCTAGCTAGCCTTAAAATCAAGAGGACTAGTCTCCTCAATATCCAAAATAATCAACACCTTTTCAACAAAGAACAGATGTACTCTATTTAAAAGTAAAAAAGTAAATTTGTTAGTGTCAATATCTGATGAAGGATATTCTGAATGAGATAAATCATCATCAGAGAAGGATAATTCAGTATGTTGTCAGTCATTTGAAAATTCAGCAACTAAATGAGAAGTTTAAAAAAGATCTTTACATTTTATTAGAAGGCGGGATGGCAGACTAAGCCTTCAGAATAGAATCAGAAAAATATTCTTATAAATTCCCAGGTATATCTTGTACATTAGATGTTAAAAGAATATCAATAGACAATGCATTAATACTGATGGACATTTTCTCTGCATGTAAAAGTTTATCATGATAACTTATTACAAACCATAGCTAAAGATAAAAATTCATAACATTAAAATAAATTAACTTAGCTTTGGTAGGACTGATATCAGTCAGCAGGAATCCAACAGTGTTTTCTGATACAGGAACAGTTTTGAGATATCTTGCAAATGTAAGAGAAAAAACAACATATAAAGCAAAATATCAATTTCCTTATATGACAGTTTCAGGAATGGGAAAAAATGCAAATAAAATAAGCCTCTGGAAACCAGAAGCAAAATGAAATAAAGACTTAAATAATGTCAGAAATCTGGCGCCAAGTATGACGCCCACAACTGACAAAATATTTTTTGGCGCCAAGAACGTCTGCAACAAACACGAGCGTCATATATGACGCAACTACGTGAAAATTCTCGGCGCCAACCAAGGCGCCGGAAATGACAGAATTACGTCAACAAACGTAATTCTCGCACCAATAAAGTCTCGCACCAAGAATGACGCAATAAATTATAGCATTTTGCGCTCCCGCGAGCCTAACAGCCCGAAATTTAAAAAAGAGAGTCACTTTGAAAACATTTTTTATATGCATTTCCCAAAATGAAACTGACAGTCTGCAAAAAGGAAATATACTGATTAACCTGATTCATGGCAACTATAAGTACAAAACATATATTTAGAACTTTACATATAAAGTGCCAAACCATAGCTGAGTGTGTCTTAAAAAAAAGAAAACATACTTACCAAAAGACACTCATCTACATAAGGTAGATAGCCAAACCAGTACTGAAACGAGAATCAGTAGAGGTAATGGAATATGAGAGTATATTGTCGATCTGAAAAGGGAGGTAGTAGATGAATCTCTAAGACCGATAACAGAGAACCTATGAAATAGATCCCCATTAGGATGACCATTGTATTCAATAGGTAATACTCCCTTCACATCCCTCTGTCATTCACTGCACTCTGAGAGGAACCGGGCTTCAGCATGCTAAGAAGCGCATATCAACGTAGAAATCTAGCACAAACTTACTTCACCACCTCCATAGGAGGCAAAGTTTGTAAAACTGAATTGTGGGTGTGGTGGGGGTGTATTTATAGGCATTTAGAGGTTTGGGAAACGTTACCCCTCCTGGTAGGAACATACGTCACTAGCTCATGGACTCTGGCCAATTACATGAAATATATATATATATATATGTATATATAAATTAACAAAGAAAACATCATATATATATAGAAATATTTATTTATGAATACACAGAACATATTCTGCTATGTGACGAGCAATGGAAAGTGATATATTCATATTTCATGTTGGGTTAGCGCATCTGAGTAAATGCAATCGGGGTTTGAGTGTACGTTTTTTTTCCAACTTTTCGCGCTCCATTGAAGTCTTTAGGGGAATAGGTTAACGCATTAACAATATTTAAAGTTTAGCTTTTTGTGTGTGTTGGGTTAATGCTCATGTGAAAACGTTTTTCTTTTAGCTTGTAATACACTTGCTACCCGATGCACGCAAAAAGCTTACTTGTAGCGAAGTTAACACACAAGCAGAATCAATAAAAGGTTTTTCGCTCGTAAACTAGCCCATTATGTGCAGCTGCCTTTGATGCTCCTGCTGGCTTCATTTCTGTAGTCTCTGTTTTTAAATGTACAAAACGCAGTGCAGAAGATAATAAGGAAATGCTCATACTCATTGAGTTATCCTCCATACACAGTTTAACCCTAATCGCCACTCATGATCACACCATTGCAAATAAATGTAATCACAGATATCCTGAATTCCTCACCACACTTTAAAGGGACAGTTTAAGTCAAAATTAAACTTTCATGATTCAGATAGGGCACGCAATTTTAAACAACTTTCCAATTTACTTTTCATCTATTTGGTTTGTTCTCTTGGTTGATATTCTTTGTTGAAAGCTAAACCTAGGTTGGCTCATAAACTGATTTCTAAGCTGTAGAAACCACCTCTTATCTCAGTGCATTTTGACAGTTTTTCACAGACAGTGCCAGTTCATGTGTGCCATATATATAACATTGTGCTCACTCCCATGGAGTTATTTATGAGGCAGCGCTGATTGGCTCAAATGCAAGTCTGTCAAAAGAACTGAGATAAGGGGGAAGGCTGCAGAGGCTTACAGGTAACATTTTCTGTTAATCCAATAAACCTTATTTCCCTACTGAAATATTACTGTGTCCTTCAGTTGTTTGATAGATCAAAATGAAATTGCTGAGCCAAACACCCAATCATGGAAATTGTCAGGGGTGCCTAAACTTTTGCATACGACTGTATATATGATTATGTATAGGTATAGATATATATAGGGATATCTATTTAAAATACTTAGAACATATTCTCCTATGTGAATAACATTGGAATGTGAAATATTTACAGTAAATACATAGTTGAAAACTTTATTAAATATGAATATTGCATAAATATGATTTTACATGTTTTCAGTTACTAGACTGCAAAGGGCTCCAATGCACTTAAATGTATGTCTATATATGTATACATATATTTGTATGTGTTTATATGTGTATATATGTCTGTAAATACATATATACACATATAAATACAACCACAATTCCGAAAAAGTTGGGACAGTATGGAAAATACAAAAAAACAAAGAGTCAATTAAAAATTTAATTCACCCTGTACTATACTGAAAACACATTATTTGATGCTTTACTTTGTGAATTTAATGTATTTTTGAAAATATACACTCATTTCAAATCTGTTCACAGCAACACATTCCAAAAAAGTTGGGACAGTTGACTTTTTAACCCTGTGTTACATCACTTTTTTTAAAATAACACTTATTAAGCGTTTGGGCACTGAAGACACCAGTTGGTTAAGTTTAGCAAGCAGAATTTTCCCCCCATTCAGCCATTATGCATTTCTTCAGCTGCGCAACTGTATGGGGCCTTCTTTGCCTTATTTTATGCTTCATAATGTGCAACACATTCTCAATCGGAGACAGGTCAGGACTGCAGGCAGGCCATGCTACTAGCACCCGCACTCCCTGCTTATGCAACTATGTGCTTGTAATCCGGGCAGAATGTGCTTTGGTGTTGCCCTGCTGGAAAATGCAGTGACGTCACTGGAAAAGATGACGTCTGGATGGCAGCATATGTTGCTCCAAAATGTATACATATCTTTCTGCATTAATGGTGCCCTCACAGATGTGCAAGCTACCATGCCATGGACACTGTCACACTCCCTTACCATAACAAATGATGGCTTTTGGACCTGAAGCTGATAAAAGCTTGGATGGTTCTTTTTCCTCTTTGGCCCGGAGAAGATGACGGCTGTTTTTCCAAAAACTATTTGAAATGTTGACTCGTCGGAATACAAAACACGATTCTACTGTACTACTGTCCATCTAGACAGTGTTGATGTTTGGCTTCTGCTTTGCATAGGAAAGCCTTAATTTGCATCTGTGGATGCAGCTGCAAATGGGGTTGACTGACAAAGGTTTACAAAAGTATTCCTTTACCATCCAAAGTAATATCCCAAGACTGCAACCTTCAATCTCCACCCCCAGCCACCACCCCCCAACCACTGAGAATGAAGTGAGTTCCCTATTGTCTTCCTTACACCTCACTACCTGCCCACTTGACCCTATCCCTTCAGATCTAATACCTTCTATGTCTTCTACCCTCACTCCAGCTCTTACTCACATATTCAACCTATCCGTTACTACCAGTTCATTCCCATCTTCCTTCAAACATGCAAAGGTCACCCCTATCCTCAAAAAAACCTCCCTAAACCCCAATTCTCCTGCAAACTACTGCCCCATATCACTGCTTCCGCTACCTTCAAAAGTCCTAGTTTTCAATCGCCTAACCCACTTCTTGTCCTCCAACTCATTGTTTGACCCCTTTCAATCTGGCTTCTGTCCCCAACACTCAACCGAGACTGCCACTATCTAACTCATCTAACGATCTTCTTGCTGCTGAAACAACGGCCACTACTCAATACTTATCTTACTTGACCTGTATGCTGCCTTTGACACCGTTGACCATCCCCTTCTCCTACGGACTCTCAGCTCCCTTGGGCTCTCTGACACTGCCCTCTCCTGGATCCACTCTTATCTCTCTAATAGGTAATTTTCTGTCTCTTTTGCTGGTAACTCATCCTATCCATTGCCTCTGTCTATTGGAGTACCTCAAGGCTCTGTTCTGGGTCCTCTATCCTTCTCTATTTATACTTCCTCACTGGGTAAACTTATCAGTAGCTATGGCTTCAACTATTACTTCTATGCTGATAATACTCAGATCTACCTATCCACCCCTGCACTCTCTCCTTCTGTTTTTTCTCACATCAGTGACTGCTTATCTGGCATTTCTTCTTGGACGGCCTCTCACCACCTAAAAATCAACATTTCCAAGACTGGGCTCCTTCTAATCCCCCCATCTACTCTACCCCAGTTTCTAACTTTTTACTTACTGTTGGTGACACCACTATCTCCCCATCACCCCAAGTCCGCTGCCTAGGAGTTACACTTGACTTCAATCTGCCCTTCATACCCCACATCCAATTTCTCTTTTCATCCTGTCGCAACCACCTACGCAATATTTGTCCGTTTCTGAGTGCTGAAACTACTAAACAGCTAATCCTGGTAATTTGTTGACTTGACTACTGTAATAACCTACAAACTGGCCTCCCTCTCTCCCCTCTTCAATCCTTCCTAAATTTCTCTGCTAGGCTAATCCACCTCTCCCAACGCTCTGTATCTGCTGCACCTCTCTGCGAGTCCCTTCACTGGCTCCCCATTCACAGTAGAATTAAATTCAAAATTCTCACCCTGACCTACAAAGTCCTTAACAACGCAGCCCCCCCCCACCTGTCCTCACTCATCAACAAATATACTCCAGGTTGCCCCCTAAAATCCAACAATGACCTGCTCCCTGCATCTTCTACCAACGCCTCCTCCCATGCTAGACTACAGGACTTCTCTCATCTGGCATCAACCATCTGGAACACACTTCCTCAAGCTGCCAGACTTTTTCCTAACTTTTCCTCCTTTAAACGCTCCTTAAAGACCTTTTTGTTAAGGGAAGCCTATCTCCAAATCAGTAACAAATTAATTCCACTTGCCTAATAGCTGCCCTAATATAACTCCACACTAACATAATTCTCACCTTTGCAGTCCCCACCTCCTGTTTCTCCCCCTCCTACCCATCTAGATTGTAATTTCCCACAGGAACAGGACCCTTAAGTCCACCTGTATTTGTTTGTTAAACTTTGTCTGGTGTCTTTTATATTGTATTGTACTGTAGTTTTATCATTGTACCCATGTACAGCGCTGTGGAATCTGTTGACGCTTTATAAATAAATATTAATAATAATATTCCCGAGCCCATGTCAGGAAATCCATTACAGACTCATGACAGTTTTTGAGACAGTGATGTCTGAGGGATCAGAGATCAAGCGCATTCAGAAGTGGTTTTCGGCCTTGCCCTTTATGCACCAAAAGGTCTGTTTATGACAGTGCGAGCGAATATTATACAATGTAGCGTATCATGTCTGCCGCACATCGATAAATGCAGATAGCATACGCTATCAGCATTTATCATGTCACCAGCATTTCAGGTTATGGAGCAGCTTTCTTTAGACCGCTGTTTCATAACTTTATAAACACGGGGCATCAAGCTCCGTAAGGAGCTTGATAATTTGACCCCCAAGATTTGACCGGATTTCTTGAATCTTTTAATTATATTGTGCATTGTAGACTGTGAAATGTCCAAAATCCTACCGATTTGTCTTTTGGGAATGTTGTTCTCAAAGTGTTCGATTATTCGCTGATGCATCTGTTGGCAGATTGGCGAGCCTCGACCCATCCTTGCTCTTGGAGGACTAGGCCATTTTTGGAGGCATCTTATATTCTATTATTACACGATTGCCTCGCCTGTTTCATATCACTTTCTTATTTCAACTTTTCACGTCGCTATTATTCCTAAATTGCCACTGTCCCAATTTTTTGTAACGTGTTGCTATCATCAGATTTGAAATTAGTGGATATTTTAAAAAATACACATATATATATATATATATATATATATATATATATATATATATATAGATATAGATATAGATATATAGATATATATATATATACAAATACATATTTAGACATGTGTGTGTATGTATCTCTTTTTGTTCTCTTACATCTTAGACCTCATATCTTTGAGCCCTTATAACGTTTTAATGCTAAATTTAAAAAAAAACTAATTTTATGAGACGGTGTTATTAGGAGTGTAACTGTACTTTTTAATGTATTTTTATTATTTTTTCCCACTAATTTGTCTTGCGTAACCGTTAACAAGAACTCTGCAGTTGTGCTAAGCCAATGCAGGTTAAAATCAATTGCACTCAAGCACACATGTTTACTTTCAACTCGTAATACGCATGCTACTTCCTACATGTGCAAAGAGCAGCAAAATTCCCCTTATCACCCGCGTGCAACAGCATGCCATGCGTAATCTAGCCCAAAATACAGTAAACTCTTTTATGTGTTACCACTGACTTTTATTTTAAGATTTAAATTTTGTACCGTGAACTAAATATACAAAAATAGCAGTAACAGCTAACTCCTGATGGGAAGCTGATTAGGAATACTATCATCACACATAGCTAAAGAAAAACTATTACCTTAAACTGTAAATCAGTAGGCGAAAAACAATTCCCAAGGCTTCTATTAGCACCATCTTCATTAATAGCAAGGAAGAATTTTACCTTGGCTACATTTGTATCAAATAATCTGAGATCTCAGTTTTTTCTTTAAAAAAAAGATTTTCCTTGTACCAGTGCCCTTCTCCTTAATTCAGTTGCATTTCTTCTTCTTGTGACAAACCTAAACATAACGAGAAATATGGAAAAAGAATAAAATGTAATACAAGGCCAAGTACCAGCTTATTTATACCAAAAGGAAGGAAGCCAAAACAACAAACAAAATATAAAATTGCATGAAGCTAAGTAAGGTATTCTTTTGTATTTATCATGATCTAGTTTGAGATAGAGTGACCACATGACCACATGAAAGGCTTCTCCCTCTGTCTCCTATTGTACAACCTCTGGCAGGGATGTTGTCTAGCAATACCAAGCAGCAAAACGGCACAAGAAAGAAAAGAGCAAGATCCATATTAAAAGGTGCCTATCTCTAGTTTCAGTCGAGAAGGAGAGAAACCCATAGTGAGTATTGGAATACCTATCTCTTGAGCAGGACAGAGGATTGGTCTACCAGGAAACCAGGAGATTTCCTGATGGGCCATAGCTGCTGGGGTCGGCCAGCTACAATTTGAGGGGGGGTGCTGATGGTGAGGCGTTGCACCATTTTAGTTGCCATCGTTTGAATGGTTTTAGTGTCTAGTTAAGTCACACTACAATCTGGCATTTTTCTTATTACAAATTAATATAACTTAATTTTTTTATTTTTTTTGGGGGGGGGGGGGAATATTTTCCCAGGGATGTAAGGAAGATTGAAGGGATTCCAAATTATACAATATGCTTTCTCCTAATAGCCTTCAATCTGTATTTTAAAAACTTTGAGTCAGGCCTCATGGGGAAAAAAATTCTACTAAATCTGCAGTCTATTTCCTGAGGATTCAACATGTATGTTGCCACTGTTTCTCAGAAAGGAAAAGACAGGCTGAGACTTTGACCACAGTTATACAATCTGCTAGGCATTTTCAAAAGAGAGAGCTTTTTATGTGTTCAGCAGAATTCTATAACTACCATTAATATAACAGAAATGGCCTCAAGAGTTCAGCAGCTGGTCAAGGCTAAGGAATTCATAACCCCTTGTTTTTTACTTTCTCTGCTAAAAGAGAAATAAAAAAATAAATAAAATAAAAAGATCCAGCAACTGCAGGTAAAAATAAAAACAATTAGTTCAGGTATATATATATATATATATATACATACATATAAATGAATAAATGTCCCTTTAAATTCAAAATTTACCAATAGCCTTTTAATAATTTAAAATATCATACATTTGATGGTGGACATATATCCTATATAATAAATGGCCAAGTATGTTTGTCAGATGCAGTCATGCGCAGTAGAGACTGCACGTGACAAACATACCTGGCCGTTTGGATCCAGACACTCAGCACTCAGCACAGAGCAAGGCTGAAGCGGAGTGTCAGGGAGCGCGGCCGATGGGAGCGTCGCGATGTGGGGGGTGGCTGGGCATCGTGAGGGCGTGGCCGGGTGCGGCAAGGGACGTGGCCGAATGGGTGTCGCCGCAATGGGGCGTGGTCGGGTGGGGTACCATGATGGGGGCGTGGCCAGAGAGGCAAAGGCTTTCAAGTAAGAGCCAGAGAGGGAGCAGGAGAGGGGGGGAGAGCACTAAAGAGGAAAGAGAGCCAAAGAGGAGAGAGAGCAAAAGAGGGGAGAGAGACAAAGAGGGGGGGAGAGAGAGAGCCAAAGAGGAAAGAGAGCCAAAGAGGAGAGAGAGCCAAAGAGGAGAGAGAGCCAAAGAGGAGAGAGAGCAAAAAAGAGGGGAGAGAGCCAAAGAGGGGAGAGAGCCAAAGGGGGGGAACCAGAGGGGGGGGAGAGAGCCAATGAGGGGGGGGAGAGAGCCAAAGGGGGGGGGAGAGAGACAACGAGGGGGGGGGGAGCCAACGAGGGGGGAGAGAACAAAAGAGGGGGGAGAGAGAGAGCAAAAGAAAGGGGGGAGAGAGCCAAAGAGGGGAGAGAGAGCACAAAAGAGGGGAGAGAGAGAGCAAAAGAGAGGTGAGAGCGCGCAAAGGAGAGAGGGGAGAGAAAGCAAAAGAGAGGGGAGAGAGAAAGCAAAAGAGAGGGGGAAGAGAGCAAGGGGTGGGACCACTGTACTGCAAAAAATGGCTTGTGTACACGGGCTTTAGTACTAGTATATATTATAATAAAAACAACTTAAACTGCATACTACCTAAGGTGGTAGTGACACCAGTTGGGGGGAAGGAATGAAGAGAGCGGTTTGGGAGTGATCAGGGGGGGAGGTAAACACTACAGCAAATATTAACCTTACAAGCTAACTGATTAACTCCTTCACTGCCAGGAATTTAAAAAGTGTGGTATGCAGATGCAGTTAGCAGCCTTCTAATTGCCAAAAACCAATGGAAAAACCATGCATGGTTTCTGAACAAAGGGGACCCCAGAGAAGCTTTTACAGCCATTCGTCTTATGACTGAAGAAGTTGCTCTTAAATAATTTCAGTGAGAAACCCAAAGCTTGCGAAAAAGTAAATATTGTTTTTATATTATCGTATTTGGCAGCCAAATAATGGCATGAACTATATCAAAATGGGCCTAGATCAATACCTTGGTTTGTCTACTAAATATATATAACGTTTTCATAGGTAAATAAAAAATAACAACAAAGGCTCTATTTCTGTTTAAAGAAAGCAATAGCAAAAATGTGAAATATTTCTGGTGCTTTGGCAAGTTTTTATCAGAAATGCCTGGTAACAAGGGTGTTAAAGTATATCAGCATTACACAACACATATGTGGAGATTATGCACTTGAGTGCAGACATTTTTTTTTTTACAAACTCAGAGAAGTTACCATTAAATACAACATTACTCAACATAATCAACCACATACTCATATGGGTATACACTGTGAACTCTTGTACATACTCTGTAGTAGCTGGTGCCTCAAAAAGTGTGCACAGAAAAAACTGAGCACAATTTGTTGATGGAAGTTGGAAACTTTTTCAAAGTGCATTCTCTGGGGCCGAATTATCAATGTCGGTCCTACATGATACGCTTTAGCATATCATGTCCGAAAGACATCCCTGAATGCTGAGAGCATACGCTGTCAGCATTTAACATTGCACAAGCAGTTCTGGTGAACTGCTTGTGCAATGCCGCCCCCTGCGGATTCAGGAGGTGTCAATCAGCCTGATCGTACAGGATTCGGTGGATTGATGTCCGCAGCCTTAGAGGCAGCAAACTAGTTAAGGAGCAGCAGTCTTAAGATGTCTGCTTCATAACTGCCGTTTCCGGCGAGCTTTCAGGCTCGCACGTTAACAGGGGCATCAAGGGCCATTCAGCTCTTGGTAAATCGGCCCCTCTGTCTGAAGTTTATTTGTATTTTAACAGAACCTTTTATCTTTATGTTAATGCGCTACCCTTCGAAAACAGGCATGCATGCAGTCAGGCACACATTAACCACTACACTATTTTATCCCTTTAAAGTGATATAGAATGTTGGAATATGACAGACAAAAAATAGGTGAGATAAGTAATTTAGGAATATTTCACAGAAATGGGAAAAGATTAGGTATAGGTAGTACCACAGTGGGTGGTAAATGTGTTTCGCCGGTAGAGTTTTGTTTGAGGTGGCTATAGATAGAGAGAAACCTATGTAGGTTTGCTGCTAAGTGGTCAATAAATTGCAAAGTTTTTTAGGGTGCTAATGCAAAACAAAGAGCTTGGTACAAGAAGGTAGGTAGTTTTACCTTCAAAGGGTAGGACTATAAGGCTGTAAGGGTAGGAATGCATAGAAGGTCAGAGGAGAGACTACACTAGTCTCCAGTATGGTTGCCACCCATCCCGGTATCACAGGGATAGCCAGGACCGTCTTTAACACAGGGTAAAAGGGGCAGCTGCCCAGGGCCCAGTTTCTGTTGAGGGGCCCAAGAGTCCTAAAAAAAAAAATGTTTTTTTTTTTTTTTTTTATGGTTCATACCAGACTGCTGATGTGACATGGGGAACACACACATTCAGTCCTAATACTGTCACAGTCAAAAGTACTCTGCTTATATATATATATATGTTTTTTAAAAAAAATGTGCCAGACCATGCCGGTGTCATGTGACATGCCAAGCTATTGCCATGTGCTGTTTTAGGTGTGCACTGTGCAGCACTGAATGCAAAGCCCTCCCACTGCATCAGAAAAGGTCCTACTGGGGTTACCACTGTTACCAGGTAACTGCTCTGGTGGTGGGGATTGTTTCTGGGTAAGGCTGACTGTAGGCGCATGTAGCAGAAAGCTGGAGCGGCAAGCACGTGAGGATTTGAGCATCTGTGCAGCTGCATACACTGCTCTCTTCAGTCTTGAGGCTGTGTGACTCATCTCCATGCAGCCTTGGACAGACAGCATCCAGTCTGCTGGTCCCCTTAGCCCTGCTCTTTCTGCTGTGGCCCTAAGATCAACTAACTGAAGTTTGTTAGGGGAACAGTGCTTTGTAGAAAGGTGTCAGTGGGAAGAATAAGTAAGTGCACACACACCCCTCCCCATGCAGCATTGTCTAGTGCAAGGTGAGAGGGAACTTGTTCCTAGCAAAGAAGTGACATGTGCTGCTGTGGCTGATGTATAGTGTCATGCTGATACTTCACATATTAATGTAAGGTTTATTTTTATAGTTTTTTTTTCTCTCTGTCTCAGATTTTACAGCTTCCCATAGTAGTTCTGCTATTCCAGTCAGTAAACGTATACTGCACCTCCATGCTTCCTCCTCAGTCTTTACCTTGCTTTGCTCCAGTTGGCTGCCCTAAATCTCTTTAACCAACTAACCTCACACCAGAATCACATTCAAAAGAATATTAAATGAATCCACAGTGGAGGAATTTATATATTTATTTACTTATTAGTACTGCTTAGGTCCAGTTTCACATATTGCAATTTATTTCATTTTTTTAAATGATTAGCTCAGCAGTGGATAATCCACTGCTGGGCTAATAATTAAAAAAAAAAAAATGATTTAGTTGTTTTTTTGGGATGTTGGGTTGGAAAGTGAAATTGCATGGGGGGGCCCAAGAAAATTTTCGTCCAGGGTCCAGTCAATATTAAAGACGGCCCTGGGGACAGCCCCGGAGTTGGGAAGTAGCAGAAAATCCTCCAACTATCCTGTATTCCTTTCCTCTCTCTGCAAATCCTTCTTCCCTCCATGCCAGTCACCATTCCCTCTAAGGTGAGCGCAGCTGGAGAAAACAGCAAGTATCCTCGTGTGCTGTATATGTATGATATTTTTTATTGTGGACTGGAATCAGTTGCATATTGAGTTTGGAAAGGAGCACTAAGGGCTCATTGGAGAACGTTTATTGCCATTTAAAGGGCCAGTGAAGTAAATAAAAAAGTTTCACGAGTCAGAGAAAGCCTACAATTTAAAAAAAAAAAAAATTCCAGTATACTTCCATTATCAAAATGTGCACATTCTTTTCCAATGCTTTTGCTCTTAAAGTGACAGTAAATTAAAAAAAAACTGCAGTGTATTTTACACATTATAGTAAATACAATTCTCTGATTGCATTTTAATTACTATTAAAGTTAAAATTACATGAAAAGTAGTTATTATTACTGCACAGGCAACCATGGATACGTGTTTACTGCAATGCTAAGCTTGATGTCCCTCTAACAATTGGTTTTCTATGACAGTCTGCAGTTGGACGTTAGTTTTGTTTAAAGTTTAGAATATACAAAACAAAGACCATTTAAAGTTTAAATTATGTCCGCTGTAGTAAATATTCCTCACAATAAGACCCAAAGCTTTACCAAAAATTGTGAAATTTTATTTGAAGCCACACCCACAAACTCCACCCCCATGCCCTACCCCCTCAAAATGTCCATGAATTACAGGCCATGTTAAGATAATATAGTGCAGTAGGTAGTTTAAAGAGGAAAGCTTATAAAGCTGTTCCTATTGCATAAAAATGCATCCCAGACCTCACAAGAGAATTGAGTATTATCGGAGCAGTGGTAATAAACATCTACTCAATTGCAAGGATTAATTTGTTAACATAAAAAAATAATGTTATACGCAGCAATGTGTGCTGTGCTTGGGTTGGGACTCGTAGGGATGCCACCTTGGCCATGTTTTCCAGGACATTTATGAGTTACGCATGCTGCAGGTTAAGCGGGGGGGAACATGTATTGTGGCTCTGTACGTCACATGAATAGTGCTGATAAACAGCACAATACATGCTCCGTCCTGCAAACCCTGCAGCATGTGTAACTCATAAGTGTCCCGGAAAACATGGCAGAGGTGGTAACCCTTGTTGGGAGCAATCTACTCAGCTGGTAAAAAGCAGGAGTGAGTTTTGTATAAGTGTTTTAATATGTTGAAGTTGATGCTTAGTAGACTAAAAAACTTCAAAAGCTCTGGTGAGCTGAAAAGAGGTAAGGATAAGAGAGTGTTAAGCTTGTGAATTTAGGAAGAAATGGTGACTATAACAAATAATCCTATCTGGTATGCAAAGTTTTAAAAGCATGAAACCTGCAGATTTTCTGAGCTGTATTCCCAGGTGGTGCTAGTTTGTTCATTGTAGAACCTCTACTGCTGTTCTACTCTTATTCTAAGTCTTTGTCAAACAGTTTGAAAAGCTCTCAGTTAGAAAAGTGAAATCTTTCTGTACCTGTCACCATAAAACAAGAATCCATATTTTTATGTGCTTGCATTTATCAAAGTATAAGCACTTTAGTTTGGTTAGATAATGTATCCCCTCATTCACATGTGTTGTGCACAAATATAGAGTAACTAGAAGATCAATAATCAGAATTAGTACAACACCTCTAAGTAAGACAATATAACAGGAAATGAGAATTATTAACACATTAAACTGAGCAAGCATAAAAAATTGAAATGCAGAAAAAAGCTGTAAGATCAACTAACAAATACAGGCCCATTTATCAAAGGGCTTGCGGACCTGATCCGACACTGCGGATCAGGTCCGCAAGACCTCGCTAAATGCGGAGAGCAATACGCTCTCCGCATTTAACATTGCACCAGCTTTTTTTGGGTGTTTTCTGTGGACTAATATAACATTTTCAAATTCTCGCAATCCACTGGTTAAGTTAACTCGTGTTAAAACATATGATAATTGGAGTTTCTAAATGATTGGATTAGACATTTTAGAAAGCAGGTTCAAGAACTGAAAATTGCACATACAAACAAGAATACAGATGCATACTTTTTTTTTATCAGTTATACAGACAATAGAAAGGGACATCAGGACAAAAAAGACAGGACCACATGTAAGAAGATAAAGGGCCAGATTAAAAGTGGAGCTCTTTCGTTCGAGTGTAAACTTTTCTAGAAGTCATTTTTTTGCGATTGTTGGGTAGCACGCTTATTGCAAGTTGAAAGTAAAATGTTTGCGTGCAAGTGAAACCCAACACACGCTAGCTAAAGAACTTTGCAATATTACAACTGCTTTAAAGTGAAGGTAAAGTTAATCTGTCTGCTACAAAAAAATCAATATAGCATTCAAAATTAATAGCATGTTCATTCATCAATTCTTATATTTTTCAATTTTACCTTTGTTACCTTTTATAATGTGCTTCGATTTTGCTTTGAACAAAACAACCCAATTTTTGTTTTTTTCTAAACAACGATCACGTTGTTTAGACAGCCAATTGATTCTTTGGCCGTTAGGCGGCCGTCAATTGACGTCAGAAGGGGAGGCTTAATTGTGCGCATGCGCGACTATTTTAACTTCCTCCTTGAAAAGCGAGCGCGTCCTCGTGTAGCGCATGCGCATTAAGCGGTTCATTTGTTTGCCAAGTCTCAACCGCATCGGGCGAGAGATAATTTTTGGGCGCATGCGCGGTGAATAGAGGCTCGATGTGCACGAGCGTAGTTCACACGTATAGAGCGGGTGGGACTGCTCTATACGTCAATGTATAGCAAACACGGAAATGCTGGATGGGAGGAGATTAGGATCGCAAGGATTAGAAAAATAAAGGTAGGTAAATACGGTCATATATAAGTTTATTGAAAAAATAAAGATAGCGACTACGTTGTATGTTGGAAAAGGAAATTACATATCAATTTTTATGGGATAAACTTTACCTTCACTTTAAGGTATTCTCCACTTTAAAGTATTCAATGGAGAACACAGAAGAAAAAAACCTATTGCTCACATGCTAACCCGACAGGTATATCTATTCCTATAGATATATAGGTATATATATTATAAATTAACATAATCAGATATATAGAAATATATATAAATTAACATAATCAGATATATAGAAATATATATTTAATAATAAAAATTAAAAAAAATTCTACCTGAAGAACATTGGAATATAAAATATGTGTAACGCGCTTCGGGGTTTGCGCTTTAGGTCTAACGTGGTCGGGTTAGCGCACATGAAAAATTACTAATCTTAAAGGGACACTCTGAGTCAAAATTATTGATAATTTAGATAGAGCATGCAATTTTAAGCAACTTTCTAATTTACTCCAATTATCTTAATTTTCTTCCTTCTCTTGGTATCTTTATTTGAAAAGCAGGAATGTATGCTTAAGAGCTGGCCTATTTTTGGTTCAGAACCTGGGTTACACTTGCTTATTGGTAGCTCAATGGTTTAATATCCCTTTAAGGCGCGTTATTGAAATACAAAATATAAAATATTTAAAAATAATTATTATTATAAAAAATACATACTGTAAAATATTCTAAATAATCCATAGAATATATATATATATATATATATATATATATATATATATATATATATATATATATATATATATATATATATATATAATATGTATAATAGTTCTAAATATTTAATAGAATATTTTATCTTAGTTGAGAGCTTGTGAGTGAGTGCTGGACTTTTTCTGTGTGTTTATATTAAAAAATATTATTTTTTGTAATTTTCCTTGTTTGGGCCTTGCACCCAGGCCTGACTGGGGTTAACTGCCTGTGACTCTGGTGGCAGTGCAGCTTCCTGAGAGTGCTGGTTTGCACCCAGGGCTGTGCATGTTGCAGGGTCATAGGATGTCATAGGATGTGTACCCGGTCCGGTCTGAGAGTGCTGACCCCACCCCATGTTTTGTATATGTTTGGGAAATTACATAAGCCTGTGCACCCTCCATTTTTTCACAGTTGCTTTTTTTCACAGTTGTTTGATTGTGAGCCTGCATTGTGTGGCTGTTTAGGGACCCAGGTGTATTTGGAAGAAACCTTGACGAGGTACCTGGGCTTTTCCCATTTGGCCAGATGCGGTAACTTATTCTTCCATTGCTGCTTTTTATCTTAGTTGAGAGCTTGTGAGTGAGTGCTGGACTTTTTCTGTGTGTTTATATTAAAAAATATTATTTTTTGTAATTTTCCTTGTTTGGGCCTTGCACCCAGGCCTGACTGGGGTTAACTGCCTGTGACTCTGGTGGCAGTGCAGCTTCCTGAGAGTGCTGGTTTGCACCCAGGGCTGTGCATGTTGCAGGGTCATAGGATGTGTACCCGGTCCGGTCTGAGAGTGCTGACCCCACCCCATGTTTTGTATATATATATATATATTTAGTATGTATAATAATAACAGGGGGCGTTATTGAAATACAAAATATAAAATATTTAAAAATAATTATTATTATAAAAATACATACTGTAAAATATTCTAATTAATCCATGCAACCATTCCAGCCTTCAAAAAGAAAAATGATGTGAGCCAGAATTATAATTTTCTATACGTTTAATATTAGTACCAACACCAACACCCTCTTTTAGGCACTGATGATAAAAGGATCATCAGACCCACAAGAAATTATCTTTTTTTGTCTCTCTCAATCCGTAAACCCAGTGATACTTTATAAAAATGTGGGCTGACTCTCTGTCCTGTCGTGTAGAAATGTGCCTTCCATTGAAAACAATAGGGATCGCTGCCTGATACAAACAGGCCCATTTATCAAGCTCCGTACGGAGCTTGAAGGGCCGTGTTTCTGGCGAGTCTTCAGACTCGCCAGAAACACAACTTATGAAGCAGCGGTCTAAAGACCGCTGCTCCATAACCCTGTCCGCCTGCTCTGAACAGGCGGACAGGAATCGCCGGACATCAACCCGATCGAATACAATCGGGTTGATTGACAGCTCCCTGCTGGCGGCCGATTGGCCGCGAGTCAGCAGGGGGCGGCGTTGCACCAGCAGCTCTTGTGAGCTGCTGGTGCAATGTTAAATGCGGAGAGCGTATTGCTCTCCGCATTTAGCGAGGTCTTGCGGACTTGATCCGCAGTGTCGGATCAGGTCCGCAAGCCCTTTGATAAATGGGCCTGTAAGTCTGCCCACATTGCTAGTTATCTCGGATCTTGACACTGTAGAGGGGGCGTATTGTCAAAGCATATTTACACAGCATAGAATGTACAATCACTAAACGTAAAAATGGTTTCTGTGTAGTAACAATTCCAATAATAGATATGTGAACACTGTCCTTCAGAAGATTACCAAATCTCTCTACTGAATGGCTGGCAAGACTGGTATCAGTGAAAAGGTGCACCCAAGATCTGAAATCTTTGCCCGATTATCAAAATGGTCCGGATAATAATCTAAGACTCTTTTTGCTTGTGAAGCATGAACTAATTTGGAGTGAATAAAAGCTCTGTCTTAAGCGTTGCAGAAATATAGTTTTACAGAGATGTAAATAGATCAGTATATCTCCTTTTTGTATGTGATACCTTGTATTGTGATAGAATGCAATTAAGACCCTCTAATACTTTGCAATCAAAAACCTATAATGATATGAGCAAGGCTTTGTCCACAGAGGGAGCTGCATGTTGCTTAAAATAGCAAAAATTTTGAATTTAATACTTGTATCAAGGATAGGCACTCAGCTGTGAGTCTGTGTCGTGGGCATAGACAGAAGTCTAAAAGCACTATAAACTGGTAGATAATAATGTGGCATGAGTAGCTCGCCTCCACCACCAGTAACTATATGAGCCATACCTAAGCAAGTCTGACATCTGTGAATAAGTGGTCTGGTGATTGATTTGATAGTGAAGACAGGCTATCTTTACTTAGTAACTGGTTTACTAATAATATTAGACTTGGAAATAAGGCACAATACTGATTGTTTTAGGAGTTTAGTAATTATATATGTGCAACGGTTACATTTACAAGGAACATATTAGCTAAAGGGTGGAATAAAAGGATAGGTCTGTGTCTGGATTTAGATCTAACTAGTTGAGATAAAAAGTCTAATAAAGGTATAAGATAATAGATATTTTATTGAATACAGTGGTGCTGTCTGGCAGAATTATTCAAGTGTGTTAACGCTCATTCTTGATTAGAACATTAGAGTAAAAATTTGGTGGTTATATATCTGTCTGAAGAGAGTATAGTGGAAAGCTTGGGAGGCTGTCAATTTTTATAGCCTCTAGTTGAGGCAACTCACCAGCCATGCCTCCCAAACAAAGGGAGAAGAAAAACCCCAAGAATATAGAGTTGGAGGTTAACACACAGGAACACTCAGTAGAAGTTAATATTCCCAGTGCAGGGGTAAACAAAATTGTACAACAGATATCGCAAATGATGTTACCTCAGTTTGATACTCTCAAAACTGAGATTAAACAGGAAATAAGCAGTTTGTCTAATGAAATAAAACAATTTTCCTCTAGAATAGGGGAAATGGAAGGTAGAATCTCAGAACTAGAGGATAGAGCCCATACGACAGAACAGTATAATTTATTTGTTGATAAGAGATTAGAATTATTAAAAACCAGAATAGAAGATTTGGAAGATCGTTCAAGGAGGAACAGTCTGAGAATTAAAGGCTTGCCTGAAAACCTGGAAAATTTAATGCAGTTCATTACAACTCGACTCCCTACAGATACAAGTTCCCCCACAAGGTTTCCTAATTGAAAGAATCCACCGGATAGGACCAGGACGTAGAAACCCAGATGGCTCCCCCAGAGTGAGATCAATTGTTGCAAAATGTTTAAACTACCAAGATAAAATAACCTTTTATGGAAGTTATCGGAAAATAAACCCCTTGATGATTGAACAGAACAAAATTCTGATTTTCCAACATTTCTCAGCAGATACCTCCGCCAAAATGAGAGAAATGTCCCCATACTGTTTGAAACTAATAAAAGCTAACTTAGATGTTCGGATGGTATATCCGGCAAAATTAATAGCGAAATCCGAGGATGGGACTAAAATACTAAATAATGTACAAGAGGCTCGAGATTTTTGTAGAGAGAAAGGGGTAGAGTAGGCTCCAAGTGATAAGAGCTATATAAGCAGTACCTGAGTAAGGAACTCATGGAGAAGAACTTAAGGTTAACTTTTAAATATAAGAGTTGGATATTTTATTTGGAGGAAGAGTTAGAGAGGAGTTGTTTTTTTTTTTTTTTTTGCCTCTCCTTCTGTTCTCTTACTTATGTTTTAAGCCAATAGGGATATGGGGAAAGATATTTTAAAAATAATCTCATGGAATGTGGGGGGGATCACCTCACCCATCAAAAGGAAACTTATAATTAAAAAAATGGGTCAATTAAAACCTGATATAGCGTTGGTACAAGAGACGCATCTAAATGAAGTAGAATGTAGTAAACTTAAACTTAAATGGGTTGGGGAGGTAATAGTCGCCCCTTCGAGAGATAGGAAGAAGGGTGTTGCCATGCTTTTTAACAAAAATATAGTGTATAAAAATAAAGAGAAAATTCTAGACCCAGAAGCCCGCTATCAGATTATCGATCTTGAAATAGAAGGAAACCAGTATGTGATATGTAATATATATGGCCGTGGCCCCAACCATTTGGATACTAAGTTTTGGGATGTATTAGCAGTTAAATTAATGAAATATAATAAAGGAAACATAATAATAGGTGGGGACCTAAACTTAACCCTAATGCCTAATATTGATAGATTGAGTTGGAGTACAAAACATAGGAAAGGGAAAAACTGTATCCTTCGTAGATTTTGTAATAAGTTGGGGGTACATGATATATGGCGAATACAGAACCCAGACACTAAAACTTTTACATGCATCTCAAAAGGATATCAGGCAATGTCATGTATTGACATGTTCTTAATCTCTGATAATATGGTTGGATCAAATATAGAAGCTGATATCCAAGACATTCTCATATCAGATTATGCAATTATATCTTTATTTATTAAAGTTAGAAATGGACAGAGACCTCAATTGAATAATTATTACTTCCCTAAATATCTAGTTGATAATGCAAAATTTCAGGCTTGGCTAAAGCTTAAATGGTTGGAGTTTGATAAGTTTAATATGGCATATAGGGATAAGGTTGAGATATATTGGGAAGCAGGGAAAGCAGTTTTGCGGGGGGAGATTAAAAGATACCTTTACTGTGTGATAAAAAAAATATAAACAACGGGACCTACAATTATCTAATAGTGTTAAAAATTGTTAGAACGCATACTGGTCACACCAAACCAAGAATAACTGGGATAGGTATATGATTATGAAAGCACAGCGGGATATCTTTCTGAAACAAAATATGATACAGAAAGAGAAACGGCTAAAAGCAAGGTATGGGGGTTTCATGGGTATATCGGCAAAGTATCTGGCTAGAATTACGAAAAATATGTCTAATACCTACATCACAGCAGTTAAGTACGGTTCTAATACATATACACGCAGTGAAGATATAAACAAGATATTCCTGAACTTCTTACAGGGCTTATATACAGTAGGAAATCCGGATCCGGAAGCTCAAAAAACATTCTGGAATAAAGTAAGAACTCCTAAATTGACACAGGAAACAATAGAGCAGCTAAACAAACCAGTAACAATTCAAGAAATTCTGGAAGGAATAAAAAAGGCTAAAACAAATAAAGCGCCGGGCCCTGACACCCTCCCAGTAGAATTCTATAGAATTCTAAGTGAACAAATCTCCCCAACTCTATATAAACTATTTAACTCATATTATTGTGAAGGGAATAGATGTTCCAAGAACTTCGCCGCATCCAACATTACCCTAATATTGAAGGAGACGAAAGACCGAGAAAAAGCAGTATCATATAGACCAATATTGTTATTGAATTTTGACTATAAACTATAAGCTTCGATCATTGCCAATCGGCTGAAACCAAATATGAGTGCCTTAATACAGGAGAATCAGTCAGGCTTTATGCCTGGTAGAAACTTAGCTAGATATAACCGCAAAACTTTGTTAATTATTGAGTCTTTTGAGAATGAAAAAAAAAAAAAAATAGACAAGAGGGAGATATGTTGGATGCGGCGATATTATCAATAGACGCCGAAAAAGTGTTTGACCGCATTAACTGGGAACATCTAATGACATCACTAGGGGAATTTGGTTTCTATGGTAACTTTACTAGATATATATATCCGCTATATATAATGAGCCAAGATCAGCTATTATAATTAATGGAATGTTAACAGATAGATTCACACTTTATAGAGGAAGGAGGCAAGGATGCCCCTTATCCCCCCTTCTCTTTAATTTGTCAATTGAACCACTGGCTATACTATTAAGGAGAGAATTGGAGGGATTAACAGTAGGTGGACAGAATTTTAAAATGTCATTGTACGTGGATGGTTTGCTGATCTACTTAAGTAATTTAAAAGAGTCTCTGCCCAACTTACTTATAGACATGCAATGGTTTAGTGATATATCAGGGTATAAAGTCAATCTAGAGAAATCAGAATTATTATGGCTAAAGCAACACACTAGACGGGTAGTAAATTACCCATTCAAAGAGGTGAAGCAGATAAAATATTTGGGAATTGTATTGTCAGTGAAGCCTACAGATTGGTACAATTTAAACTTTCCAAAAGTATTTAGAGATTGTAAAAGGAAATTGGGGGACTGGGGACAGTTACCGATAGGGCTAATTCCGCGAGTAATGCTCATTAAAACGATTATATTCCCGAAAGTATTGTATCTGCTACAAAACATGCCTATTCTCTTATAACAAAAGATATCATCAGATTTAACCAATTCTGTACAAAGTTCATTTGGGGGAATAAGAAAGCTCGAATTTCTATCAATAAATTAATGCATTCTAAGGAGGCAAGAGGCCTAGCACTTCCTAACATTAAACAATATAACTATGTTACCCTGCTAAAAATAGCGATAGACTGGATCACTGAGAAAGAATATTCTACATTTCTGCAATGTGAAACAAAGCTGATGGCCCCCTATGATCTGAAAGCTATACTACATTGCCCTAAAAACAAAATGCCTAAAAGGATTAAGAAATTTACCTCCTTTATAAATATAGTGACAACATGGCAAAAATATGCAATAGGAATTAAGATAAAGCAGTTTTGTACAGAATTTTTAACGATATTAGGAAACCCAAAGCTTTGTCCAGATACCTCGCAAGGTGTGTTTAAGTGCTGGAAGAGCAAAGGATTAACATATATAAAACAACTGTTAACACCTGATTTAATGGGCGATACTTTTCAAAATATAGCAAATTATTTCGGATTGCATAGGAATGACTTTTTTGCTTACCTGCAAATCAGACATTTTATTAATAAGCGCATAACACAATATAGCCCTGATTGGTCAAGTGGAGAGCTAGGTGGGAGAATTAAGCTATATAAAGCAGGGATACTCCATATCTAATCTATATAAATTGATTAACACCCGGTTAGATAATAAACAAATAGAAGATATTAAGGTGAAATGGCAGAAAGACTACAGGAGCATAGAGGATATATAGATACAAGACAGTTTAAAACTAATAAATAGAACCTGGGTTCCTACTAGCTGGCGTGAATTACATTTAAAATTGATAAATAAAGCCTACATAACAATTAATGCATTAAATAAAAGGTATAAAGTTAAGCAAACATGCCCTAAATGCAAAACAGATATGGCAGATTTGGTCCAATATTTTTGGAGGTGCCCTAAGATCTTACAACTTTGGTTTCTGATTAATTATTGGCTTAAAGAAATACTGAAAATAGAAGAAGAGATTAAAGAATACCAAGTTTTCTTCTTAATTAAGTATTCTGAGAAGCATACAAATTATGATCTGATTAATACAATCATACTAGTGGTCAGGAACTTGATCTTAAAAAAATGGAAATCGACTTATCCGCCAAAATTCGTTCACGTTAAAAATAATATTCTAGTACAATGTATAATGGAACAATATACGACTCAACAGAACTCTAATTCCCAATTAAAATTGTTCTTTAAGAAATGGCTCCCCCTTCTTAACTCATTGTCCAATAATGTTCAAATGGAATTGTTTAGACCATTGAATAAAACAGAATATGTATTACAAAAAATACATGCTGGGCATTTCCTGTAATTCTGGAGAGAGATATAACCATATTATTCCCCCTGTTGCTGTGTGTGTGTGTTTTTTTTTTCTTCTTCTTTCTCCCATGTCCCCCCCCCCCCCCCCCTCTGTTTTGGGTCACCTTGGAAGAAATAGATCTAAATCTCAGGTCCTAAACTATCAGATTATGAGACAGATATAAGAATATGTCGATATAATAAGAATATAATAAATAGAATATGTGGTAGGAACAAGATTATGCCTAAGAAGATCAAGGATTATAGCCACACTGATAAACTCAGGTTGAGTTAAAATTTTGACAGAATGCTTAATAAGTATTGTGGTTGCTTGCATTCGTTTGTTTTCTGTGTATTTTCTTTTATTATTTCATCCTTATGGAATATAATTATCTGATAAAGCAATGTACTTCGGAGACTCTGAAGATGTTGATCAAATTTCGTAGCTGTATTTTGTTTTTTTTGATGCCTGAACTTGAAATAGAGGTAGTAAAGATGGATCTTAGAAATAAGAGTGTGGATATATATATTAGATGTTGAAATCTACACTCGGTTAAACTCATAAGAATCAATGACAATTGTATGATTGTATGTTTATGTTTATATTTTCTGTTGATGTTTATAACATAAAACTAATAAAAAGTTAATTAAAAAAAAAAGATAGAGGAAAGTACCCTTAATAAAGAATAAAAAAAAACCACCTTATTAAGAAAACTATAGGAGCTGGGAGATTGCGGTTATATTGTACATGAGTATGTTTGTATTATACTGTAAAATATTATTTTTTGAATTTAAAGTTATTTCATTATTAAAAAAGAAATAATTTTTAACTTTTGGCATGATCTTTGCAGAATTCATCTACGGAATATTAATATCCCTTAGAAGACAGTAGCTGTGTTTTCTTTTTTATCATTTTATTTTTGAAAAGTGTGTTTTTTCGGCTTTGCCCTATGCAAAACAAAATGTATGCTTACCTTATAAATATCTTTGTTTCCGGGCATGAAGTGTCAGCAACGTCATTCCAATTACTAGTGGGATATCCAACTCCTGGCCAGCAGGAGGAGGCAAAGAGCACCCCAGCAAAGCTGTTAAGTGTAACTTCCCTAACCCATAATCCCCAGTCATTCAACTGAAGGAAAATGGAAAAAGAAGAAACACAAGGGTATAGAGGTGAGGTTTACTCAAAAAAACCTGCCAAATTATAATTAAAAAGAGGGAGGGGTCATGGACTCTCTATGCCCGGAAAGAAATTTATCAGGTAAGCATACATTTTGTTTTCTTTCCTATGGCATGGAGAGTCCACTACGTAATTCCAATTACTAGTGGGAACCAATACCTAAGCTAGAGGACACGGGATGAAAAAGGAGGGAGAACAAGGCAGGAGGACCTAAACAGAAGTCACCACCGCTTGAACCTTTCTCCCAAAAGAGGCCTCAGCTGAGGCAAAAGTATCACATTTGTAGAATTTGGAAAAAGTATTCGAAGAGGATCATGTTGCCGCCTTGCAAATCTGTTCCACAGAAGCTTAATTTCTTAAAAGTCTAAGATGAGGTGTAATTCTCTCAGGAGGCTGCTGTCCAGCTCTCTCATAAACAAAATGAATCATACTTCTTAACCAGAGGGAAAGGGTAGTAGAAGTGGCCTTCTGACCCTTACGTTTTCCAGAGAAAACAACAAACAAAACGTTTCTTATGAGAAGAAGGATTAGGACAAAAAGAAGGAACAACAATTTCCTGATTAATGTTTCGATCTGACACCACATTAGGGAGAAGCCCCAATTTAGTACGAAGGACCACCTTATCTGCATAAAAAATAAGGTACAGGGAATCACACTGCAGAGCTGAAAGCTCAGAAACTCTGCAAGCAGAAGAGAAACAAAACCTTCCAAGATAACAATTTTATAATAACAACATGCATCGGCTCCTGCAGAGCCTGCTGCAAAACGTTAAGAACTAGGTTAAAGCTCCAAGGAGGAGCAACATGTTTAAACACAGGCCTGATTCTGACTAGGGTCTGAACAAAAGCTTGAACATCTGGCAAATCAGCCAGACGTTTGTTCAAAACAATAGACCATGCAGATATCTGACCCTTCAGAGTACTGACTGACAACCCTTTCTCCAGGCCATCCTGAAGAAAAGATAAATTTTGGTGGATCCTCACCTGGCTCCAGGAGAAACCCTTAGATTTCATCTCATGGGAGTGTAAATTATGTCGAACATTGCAACATTTGACAATCTTGACGCTTTGTTAACTATGGCAAATCAATCTCGCGTCATATTCAACGCGGAATTCAATCGTATTATCTGTTGAAGTCTTGATAAATTGATGCCTAATACTTAAAATTCAAATTTATGTGTTATACGTTTTTTACTTTTCAGTAGGTTTGGTTTTGTTGCCATTCTTTTTCCCTTCCTCTTGTTCTATCCCTTATCCACCATTCTTTTTACCAATTATCCTTAATACACATTATCTTAACTTGCTGTTTCAATTTACTAGTGTTAGTTATTATTGCATAGTGTTTTTTTAAAACTCTATTAGTGTTTACGATTCGCAAATAAAGGTATATAATGAAGGGTTTATACTATAATAATAATAATAACATTTATTCTTGCTAAACTTACACTATTGCTAAATGTGTATCATACATATACATTTTTCGCAGCTACTTTCCTACATTGTTAGGCATAATTTTTCTTTTATTATTTCATTTTGTTTTAGAATTCTTTTAGTCCATCTTAATGTAGCGAAAGAGGCGGTCCGTACCAACTGTTGTGATTGGAGGGGCCAGCCTTAAGTACAAGGTGGTTTTCAATTGTAATCACTTATGTCTAAGCACTACACCAGCGTGAAATGTGTCAGGGGTTATCTGCCTTGTCTACCTGCACTGAGATGTTTGCATTTTTAATCGTCTAATAAAAGCTACATTTTATAGTTTACCCTTGGAGTGCCCGGATTCCTTCTTTCGTTTCTACTTAAATCTGAAATTAACTTCTTCAGATTCTGAAGATTTTTCCCCCAACGTGTCAGAGCCTGAGATCTCACCTTCAGAAGCTACTGAAGTATCCTCCTCATCAGACACTTAGGAAAGGTTGACCAGCGCAGTTTTAGAGGGGTTTAGAAACCTTACTAGCAGAAATATGTTTAGATTTCCTCTTACGCTTACCCGAAGTAGGGAAAGTAGATAAAGCTGCAGATACAGCAGAAGTTATCTGTGCAGCAAAATCTCCTGGCAAATAAACACCCCCAGGCGGTTCAGAGGAACCACAGGGCACTGCATGTTAAACCATTAAGGCTTGGGACGTTTGAAGAGAAAGCTGTGGCATATCCTAAATAGCATTATCCTGAGAGCTAAGCATGAGGAACAAAATTGCATTGGCAAAATAATTTGGGCCTCTAACCATAATAAACATTTATCCAGAGAAACAGAATCTTGGTCTGTGTCCATAACTGGAATGGCATCCAATAATAAGGAGAATGAGAAAAGTAACCGTTATGTCACTTTAAGAAGGAGAGTAATCCCTCAAAACATGTAATGCTAAAAATACCAAAATGTATTTAAGACTAAAAATACACCTCTAATGGGCCTATTTATCAAGCCGTCAACCGCAAATACGCTGGAATTCCGCAGCGTAATTGTGGAGACCTTGATTCTCCATATTTATGAAAGCCTACAGACCGCCAAAAGTAGAATTTTGTGACGTAACATACGATCCGCCGGTCTCAGTCTGACACAGATCAATGCTTACGTCACTACAGATGTTCTGAATGCAAATTCGGCACTATCTGACTACTTTTGGAAGTTGACAAATATCCACCAGGTATGCTCGCCACTATTCCGGCCCAGTGTACCTAGTTTTAAATCCGCCGCCCTGGAGGCGGCGGATGCCATAGGAATCAATGGCAGTTTCAAACCAGCGAAAGCTCATGTTCGCTGCTGCCCGATATCCCATTGATTCCTATGGGAGAATAAAGTTATGTTTACACCTAACACCCTAACACGTACCCAGAGTCTAAACACCCCTAATTTGTCGCCCCCTACACTGCCGCCACCTACTTTATACTTATTAACCCCTAAACCGCCCGCTCCCGGACCCCGCCGCAATGAAATAAACGTATTAACCCCTAAACCGCCACTCCCGGAGCCCACCACCACCTACATTATGTTATTAACCCCTAATCTGCTACCCCTACACCGCCGCCACCTACATTACATTTATTAACCCCTAATCTGCCGCCTCCAACGTTGCCGCCACCATTCTAAATGTATTAACCCCTAAACCTAAGTCTAACACTAA
Organism: Bombina bombina; assembly: GCF_027579735.1. Classification (NCBI taxonomy): domain Eukaryota; kingdom Metazoa; phylum Chordata; class Amphibia; order Anura; family Bombinatoridae; genus Bombina; species Bombina bombina. Next base: position 256,949,841 of record NC_069499.1, on the reverse strand, counting down.
CACCCCCTAACCTAAATATTATTTAAATAAATCTAAATAAAACCTACAATTATTATCTAAATTATTCCTATTTAAAACTAAATACTTACCTATAAAATAAACCCTAAGCTAGCTACAATATAACTAATAGTTACATTGTATCTAGCTTATGGTTTATTTTTATTTTACAGGCAAGTTTGTATTTATTTTAACTAGGTACAATAGTTATTAAATACTTATTAACTATTTAATAACTACCAAGCTAAAATAAATACAAAAGTACTTGTAAAATAAAACCTAACCTAAGTTACAATTACACCTAACACTACACTACAATTAAATACAATTTGATAAATTAAAAGCAATTAACTAAATTATATACAATTATCATTCTAAAGTACAAAAAAGCAAACACTAAATTACAGAAAATAAACAAATTACAGCAATTTAAACTAATTACACCTAATCTAATAGCCCAATAAAAATAAAAAGCCCCCCCAAAATAAAAAAAAACCCTAGCCTTAACTAAACTACCAATAGCCCTTAAAAGGGCCTTTTGCGGGGCATTGCCCCAAAGTAATCAGCTCTTTTACCTGTAAAAAAACCCCACCACCCACACAACCAACCCCCCCAAAAAAATACTAACTAAAAAAACCTAAGCTCCCCATTGCCCTGAAAAGGGAATTTGGATGGGCATTGCCCTTAAAAGGGCAGTTAGCTCTTTTGAAGGCCCAAAGCCCTAACCTAAAAATAAAACCCACCCAATACACCCTTAAAAAAACCTAACACTAAACCCTTGAAGATCGATTTACCGGGAGATGTCTTCATCCAAGCCAGGCAGAAGTGGTCCTGCAGACGGGCAGAATTCTTCATCCAAGCTGGGCAGAAGTGGTAGACCAGACGGCAGAAGTCTTCATCCAGACGGAATCTTCTATCTTCATCCATCCGGTGCGGAGCGGGTCCATCTTCAAGACATCCGACGGAGAGCATCCTCCTCGGCCGATGACTACCCGACAAATGAAGGTTCCTTTAAGTGACGTCATCCAAGATGGCGTCCCTTAAATTCCGATTGGCTGATAGAATTCTATCAGCCAATCGGAATTAAGGTAGAAAAAATCCTATTGGCTGATGCAATCAGCCAATAGGATTGAACTTCAATCCTATTGGCTGATTGGAACAGCCAATAGAATGCGAGCTCAATCATATTGGCTGTTCCAATCAGCCAATAGGATTGAAGTTCAATCCTATTGGCTGATTGCATCAGCCAATAGGATTTTTTCTACCTTAATTCCGATTGGCTGATAGAATCCTATCAGCCAATTGGAATCTAAGGGACACCATCTTGGGTGACGTCACTTAAAGGAACCTTCATTCATCGGGTAGTCGTCGGCCGAGGAGGATTCTCTGCGTCGGGTGTCTTGAAGATGAACCCGCTCCGTGCCAGATGGATGAAGATAGAAGATGCCGTCTGAATGAAGACTTCTGCCCGGCTTGGATGAAGACTTCTGCCGTCTGGAGGACCACTTCGCCCGGCTTGGATGAAGACTTCTCCCGGCTTCGTTGAGGACTTCGGCCCAGTTGGTTGAAGACTTCTCCCGGTAAGGTGATCTTCAAGGGGTTAGTGTTTAGGGTTTTTTAAGGGTGTATTGGGTGGGTTTTATTTTTAGGTTAGGGCTTTGGGCCTGCAAAAGAGCTAACTGCCCTTTTAAGGGCAATGCCCATCCAAATGCCCTTTTCAGGGCAATGGGGAGCTTAGGTTTTTTTAGTTAGTATTTTTTTGGGGGGGTTGGTTGTGTGGGTGGTGGGTTTTACTGTTTCTTCTGTTAAGTGTGATCAGTCCACGGGTCATCATTACTTCTGGGATATTACTCCTCCCCAACAGGAAGTGCAAGAGGATTCACCCAGCAGAGCTGCATATAGCTCCTCCCCTCTACGTCACTCCCAGTCATTCTCTTGCACCCAACGACTAGATAGGATGTGTGAGAGGACTATGGTGATTATACTTAGTTTTATATCTTCAATCAAAAGTTTGTTATTTTAAAATAGCACCGGAGTGTGTTATTACCTCTCTGGCAGAGTTTGAAGAAGAATCTACCAGAGTTTTGCTATGATTTTAGCCGGAGTAGTTAAGATCATATTGCTGTTCTCGGCCATCTGAGGAGTGAGGTAAACTTCAGATCAGGGGACAGCGGGCAGATGAATCTGCATAGAGGTATGTAGCAGTTTTTATTTTCTGACAATGGAATTGATGAGAAAATCCTGCCATACCGATATAATGTCATGTATGTATACTTTACACTTCAGTATTCTGGGGAATGGTACTTCACTAGAATTACACTGTAAGAAATACATAAAGCTGTTTAATAACTAGAGATTATGTTTAACGTTTTTGCTGGAATGTAAAATCGTTTTCATTTGCTGAGGTACTGTGTGAATAAATGTTTGGGCACTATTTTTCCACTTGGCAGTTGCTTAATCTGTTTTTCTGACAGTTTCTGTTCTCCCTCACTGCTGTGTGTGAGGGGGAGGGGCCGTTTTTTGGCGCTTTTACTATGCATCAAATATTTCAGTCAGCAACTCATTGTATTCCCTGCATGATCCGGTTCATCTCTACAGAGCTCAGGGGTCTTCAAAACTTATTTTGAGGGAGGTAATTTCTCTCAGCAGAGCTGTGAGAATTATAGTTTGACTGAGATAAAAAACGTTTATTCTGTAATTTGTTTCCTGCTTTCAGAATTTGTTATCTTTGCTAATGGGATTAAACCTTTGCTAAAGTTGTGTTGTTTACAAGGATTGAGGCTATAACTGTTTCAATTTATTAATTTTCAACTGTCATAGATCTTCTGTGCTTCTTAAAGGCACAGTACGTTTTAATATTATTCTAATTGAATTGTATTTCCAAGTTGCAAGTTTATTTGCTAGTGCGTTAAACATGTCTGATTCAGAGGATGATACCTGTGTCATTTGTTGCAATGCCAAAGTGGAGCCCAATAGAAATTTATGTACTAACTGTATTGATGCTACTTTAAATAAAAGTCAATCTGTACAAATTGAACAAATTTCACCAAACAACGAGGGGAGAGTTATGCCGACTAACTCGCCTCACGTGTCAGTACCTACATCTCCCGCTCAGAGGGAGGTGCGTGATATTGTAGCGCCGAGTACATCTGGGCGGCCATTACAAATCACATTACAGGATATGGCTACTGTTATGACTGAGGTTTTGGCTAAATTACCAGAACTAAGAGGTAAGCGTGATCACTCTGGGGTGAGAACAGAGTGCGCTGATAATATTAGGGCCATGTCAGACACTGCGTCACAGGTGGCAGAACATGAGGACGGAGAACTTCATTCTGTGGGTGACGGTTCTGATCCAAACAGACTGGATTCAGATATTTCAAATTTTAAATTTAAACTGGAAAACCTCCGTGTATTACTAGGGGAGGTGTTAGCGGCTCTGAATGATTGTAACACAGTTGCAATACCAGAGAAAATGTGTAGGTTGGATAAATATTTTGCGGTACCGACGAGTACTGAGGTTTTTCCTATACCTAAGAGACTTACTGAAATTGTTACTAAGGAGTGGGATAGACCCAGTGTGCCGTTCTCACCCCCTCCGATATTTAGAAAAATGTTTCCAATAGACGCCACCACAAGGGACTTATGGCAAACGGTCCCTAAGGTGGAGGGAGCAGTTTCTACCTTAGCTAAGCGTACCACTATCCCGGTGGAGGATAGCTGTGCTTTTTCAGATCCAATGGATAAAAAGTTAGAGGGTTACCTTAAGAAAATGTTTGTTCAACAAGGTTTTATATTGCAACCCCTTGCATGCATTGCGCCGATCACGGCTGCAGCGGCATTCTGGATTGAGTCTCTGGAAGAGAACATTGGTTCAGCTACTCTGGACGACATTACGGACAGGCTTAGAGTCCTTAAACTATCTAATTCATTCATTTCGGAGGCCGTAGTACATCTTACTAAACTTACGGCGAAGAATTCAGGATTCGCCATTCAGGCACGCAGGGCGCTGTGGCTAAAATCCTGGTCAGCTGATGTTACTTCTAAGTCTAAATTGCTTAATATACCTTTCAAAGGGCAGACCTTATTCGGGCCCGGGTTGAAAGAGATTATCGCTGACATTACAGGAGGTAAAGGCCATGCCCTGCCTCAGGACAAAGCCAAAGCCAAGACTAGACAGTCTAATTTTCGTTCCTTTCGTAATTTCAAAGCAGGAGCAGCATCAACTTCCTCTGCACCAAAACAGGAAGGAGCTGTTGCTCGCTACAGACAAGGCTGGAAACCTAACCAGTCCTGGAACAAGGGCAAGCAGACTAGGAAACCTGCTGCTGCCCCTAAAACAGCATGAATTGAGGGCCCCCGATCCGGGATCGGATCTAGTGGGGGGCAGACTTTCTCTCTTCGCCCAGGCTTGGGCAAGAGATGTTCAGGATCCCTGGGCGCTAGAGATAATATCTCAGGGATACCTTCTGGACTTCAAATACTCTCCTCCAAGAGAGAGATTTCATCTGTCAAGATTGTCAACAATCCAGACAAAGAAAGAGGCGTTTCTACGCTGCGTACAAGAGCTCTTGTTAATGGGAGTAATCCATCCAGTTCCACGATCGGAACAGGGACAGGGGTTTTACTCAAATCTGTTTGTGGTTCCCAAAAAAGAGGGAACTTTCAGACCAATCCTGGACTTAAAGATCCTAAACAAATTCCTAAGAGTTCCATCGTTCAAGATGGAGACTATTCGGACAATTTTACCTATGATCCAAGAGGGTCAATACATGACCACTGTAGATTTAAAAGATGCTTACCTTCACATACCGATTCACAAAGATCATTATCGGTACCTAAGGTTTGCCTTCCTAGACAGGCATTACCAGTTTGTGGCTCTTCCATTCGGATTGGCTACAGCTCCAAGAATCTTCACAAAGGTTCTGGGTGCTCTTCTGGCGGTACTAAGACCGCGGGGAATCTCGGTAGCTCCATACCTAGACGACATTCTGATACAAGCTTCAAGCTTTCAAACTGCCAAGTCTCATACAGAGTTAGTGCTGGCATTTCTAAGGTCACATGGATGGAAGGTGAACGAAAAGAAAAGTTCACTCGTTCCACTCACAAGAGTTCCCTTCCTGGGGACTCTTATAGATTCTGTAGAAATGAAGATTTACCTGACAGAGGACAGGCTAACAAGACTTCAAAGTGCTTGCCGCACCCTTCATTCCATTCAACACCCGTCAGTGGCTCAATGCATTGAGGTAATCGGCTTAATGGTAGCGGCAATGGACATAGTACCCTTTGCACGCTTACACCTCAGACCACTGCAACTGTGCATGCTAAGTCAGTGGAATGGGGATTACTCAGACTTATCCCCTTCTCTGAATCTGGATCAAGAGACCAGAAATTCTCTTCTATGGTGGCTTTCTCGGCCACATCTGTCCAGGGGGATGCCATTCAGCAGACCAGACTGGACAATTGTAACAACAGACGCCAGCCTTCTAGGTTGGGGTGCCGTCTGGAATTCTCTGAAGGCTCAAGGACAATGGAGTCAGGAGGAGAGTCTCCTGCCAATAAACATTCTGGAATTGAGAGCAGTTCTCAATGCCCTCCTGGCTTGGCCCCAGTTGACAACTCGGGGGTTCATCAGGTTTCAGTCGGACAACATCACGACTGTAGCTTACATCAACCATCAGGGAGGGACAAGAAGCTCCCTAGCTATGATGGAAGTATCAAAGATAATTTGCTGGGCAGAGTCTCACTCTTGCCACCTGTCAGCAATCCACATCCCGGGAGTGGAGAACTGGGAGGCGGATTTCTTAAGTCGTCAGACTTTTCATCCGGGGGAGTGGGAACTTCATCCGGAGGTCTTTGCCCAAATACTTCGACGTTGGGGCAAACCAGAGATAGATCTCATGGCGTTTCGACAGAACGCCAAGCTTCCTCGTTACGGGTCCAGATCCAGGGATCCAGGAGCAGTCCTGATAGATGCTCTGACAGCACCTTGGGACTTCAGGATGGCTTACGTGTTTCCACCCTTCCCGTTGCTTCCTCGATTGATTGCCAGAATCAAACAAGAGAGAGCATCAGTGATTCTAATAGCACCTGCGTGGCCACGCAGGACTTGGTATGCAGACCTGGTGGACATGTCATCCTGTCCACCTTGGTCTCTACCTCTGAAACAGGACCTTCTGATACAGGGTCCCTTCAAACATCAAAATCTAACTTCTCTGAAGCTGACTGCTTGGAAATTGAACGCTTGATTTTATCAAGACGTGGATTTTCTGAGTCAGTTATTGATACCTTAATACAGGCTAGGAAACCTGTTACCAGAAAGATTTACCATAAGATATGGCGTAAATACCTATATTGGTGTGAATCCAAAGGTTACTCTTGGAGTAAGGTTAGGATTCCTAGGATATTGTCTTTTCTACAAGAAGGTTTAGAAAAGGGTTTATCTGCTAGTTCATTAAAGGGACAGATCTCAGCTCTGTCCATTCTGTTGCACAAACGTCTGTCAGAAGTTCCTGACGTCCAGGCTTTTTGTCAGGCTTTGGCCAGAATTAAGCCTGTGTTTAAAACTGTTGCTCCACCATGGAGTTTAAACCTTGTTCTTAATGTTTTACAGGGCGTTCCGTTTGAACCCCTTCATTCCATTGATATAAAGTTGTTATCTTGGAAAGTTCTATTTTTAATGGCTATTTCCTCGGCTCGAAGAGTCTCTGAATTATCAGCCTTACATTGTGATTCTCCTTATTTGATTTTTCATTCGGATAAGGTAGTCCTGCGTACTAAACCTGGGTTCTTACCTAAGGTAGTTACTAACAGGAATATCAATCAAGAGATTGTTGTTCCTTCTTTATGCCCAAATCCTTCTTCAAAGAAGGAACGTCTACTGCACAACCTGGATGTAGTCCGTGCTCTAAAATTTTACTTACAGGCAACTAAGGAATTTCGACAAACGTCTTCTCTGTTTGTCATTTACTCTGGGCAGAGGAGAGGTCAAAAAGCTTCCGCTACCTCTCTTTCTTTTTGGCTTCGTAGCATAATTCGTTTAGCTTATGAGACTGCTGGACAGCAGCCTCCTGAAAGAATTACAGCTCATTCTACTAGAGCTGTGGCTTCCACTTGGGCCTTCAAGAATGAGGCCTCTGTTGAACAGATTTGCAAGGCTGCAACTTGGTCTTCGCTTCATACTTTTTCCAAATTTTACAAATTTGACACTTTTGCTTCATCGGAGGCTATTTTTGGGAGAAAGGTTCTTCAGGCAGTGGTTCCTTCTGTATAAAGAGCCTGCCTATCCCTCCCGTCATCCGTGTACTTTTGCTTTGGTATTGGTATCCCAGAAGTAATGATGACCCGTGGACTGATCACACTTAACAGAAGAAAACATAATTTATGCTTACCTGATAAATTCCTTTCTTCTGTAGTGTGATCAGTCCACGGCCCGCCCTGTTTTTAAGGCAGGTAAATATTTTTTAATTTATACTCCAGTCACCACTTCACCCTTGGCTTTTCCTTTCTCGTTGGTCCTTGGTCGAATGACTGGGAGTGACGTAGAGGGGAGGAGCTATATGCAGCTCTGCTGGGTGAATCCTCTTGCACTTCCTGTTGGGGAGGAGTAATATCCCAGAAGTAATGATGACCCGTGGACTGATCACACTACAGAAGAAAGGAATTTATCAGGTAAGCATAAATTATGTTTTTACTGTGGAGGGGGTTGTTTGTATTTTTTTTTACAGGTAAAAGAGCTGATTACTTTGGGGCAATGCCCCGCAAAAGGCCCTTTTAAGGGCTATTGGTAGTTTAGTTTAGGATAGGGTTTTTTTTATTTTGGGGGGGCTATTAGATTAGGTGTAATTAGTTTAAATTTCTGTAATTTGTTTATTATTGTCTGTAATTTAGTGGGGTTTTTTGTACTTTAGATAATTGTATATAATTTAGTTAATTGTTTTTAATTTATTTAATTGTATTTAATTGTAGTGAAGTGTTAGGTGTAATTGTAGCTTAGGTTAGGTTTTATTTTACAGGTACTTTTGTATTTATTTTAGCTAGGTAGTTATTAAATAGTTAATAACTATTTAATAACTATTGTACTTAGTTAAAATAAATACAAACTTGCCTGTAAAATAAAAATAAACCCTAAGCTAGATACAATGTAACTATTAGTTATATTGCAGCTAGTTTAGGATTTATTTTATAGGTAAGTATTTAGTTTTAAATAGGAATAATTTAGATAATAATTGTAGGTTTTATTTAGATTTATTTAAATAATATTTAGGTTAGGGGGTCTTAGGGTTAGACTTAGGTTTAGGGGTTAATATATTAAGAATAATGGCAACAACGTTGGGGGCGGCAGATTAGGGGTTAATAAATGTAATGTAGGGGGTGGCAGATTAGGGGTTAATAACATAATGTAGGTGGCGGTGGGCTCCGGGAGTGGCTGTTTAGGGGTTAATAAGTTTATTTCATTGCAGTGGGGTCCGGGAGCGGCAGTTTAGGGGTTTATAAGTATAAAGTAGGTGGCAGCGGTGTAGGGGGCAGCAGATTAGGGGTTAATAACATAATGTAGGTGGCGGTGGGCTCCATGAGTGGCAGTTTAGGAGTTAATAAGTTTATTTCGTTGCGGCGGGGTCAGGGAGCGGCGGTTTAGGGGTTAATAAGTATAAAGTAGGTGGCGGCGGTGTAGGGGGCGGCAGATTAGTGGTTAATAAGTATAAGGTAGGTGGCGGCGGTGTAGGAGGCGGCAGATTAGGGGTTACTAAGTATAATGTAGGTGGCGGTGGGCTCCAGGAGCGGCGGTTTAGGGGTTAATAACTTTATTTAGTTGCAGCCGGGTCCCGGAACGGCGGGATAGGGTTAAAACAGTATAGTATAGTGTGGGTGTTGAGTGACAGGGTACCAATAAAGCTGGGAAAAAGCCGAAGAGCAGCGAGATCGATGACTGTTAGTTAACAACAGTCCGCTGCTCACCGCGCCGTACTTGGTGCGCGGCTTTTTAAAAGCTTTTTTGGTAACTTTGGAGAACGTATTTAGGTCCGCGGCAGCGATGTTAGGCGATCTTAGGCGAGCGTATTGGTGCCGGCGAATGCAAGTAAGTTGACAGGTTGATAAATAGAGGCCTAAGCCTCAGCCTGACTAAGGTGACCTACCATAACCGGTCCAGAAGCTCACTCTAGTAACAGAAGGGACTCTTCAGCAGGACTTCAAGACGATGTCAAAACACAGCCGCCACAGGAAGAAACTCACTGAACTTACGCCGCTCCGCTCTGCATTTGCAAATGGAAGAGCAGGTAGTCACGTGAGCGACAGCAAAAGAAACTGCACCACAAACTAAAGGCGTGCGTTTCTAGCAATGAGAAAATAAATTAAAAAAATAAAAAAGTTTTACACCGTACAGCTTATTTACAATATTGAAATAAAAAGGACGAGCCTCAAGCATCCCCTTCAGCCAGTCCCATAAGAGATGTTATCTCTCATATAAGGGAAGGAATTAATAACCATTAACCCCTTTCGCTCTAATCACAAACACAGTGCCTGCAAACTGCCCACAGAAGTACCCTCAATAAAAGGATTAAATGTCCCATATGTGATCCAGTGGAGTGTTGTTTTATTAACTCCTTAAAGTGCAAGCCTTCAGTACCAAGAAAACAAAGGCACTTATCTGAGAATCTGGCTGTCGGGCAGAAAGAGGGCTACTAAGGTGTGACAGAACACTGTACTCTCGATCAGGGACCTGTAGATAAAGAAAAAACAGAGTAACTAACGCTGGTTTTCTACAAAGGGGTAGCAATGGTGTTAGAAGTAAAGCAAAGACCACCTCACCGCCTTCTAACTGCTAAAAGCCACCATTACTCTTACTAAAGAGATTGACATGGACACAGCTAGACCCCAATCCTTGCTTGCAGGGAAAAGTACCCATCAAAGGATTAAATATCTTCAGACACCATCTTTGCACATCCTTCATTGACAGAGGCAAAGAGAATGACTGGGGATTATGGGTAAGGGAAGTTACACTTAACAGCTTTGCTGGGAAGCTCTTTGCCTCCTCCTGCTGTCGAATATCCCACTAGTAATTGGAATGACGTTGTGTACTCTCCATACCATAGGAAAGAAAACATGTTTTTAGGGACGGCTTATTCAATATTTTATTTGCATAGCCGCTATAAGTTCACACTGTACTGCATGTGTTTCAGTATCATGACCGCACTGTACCAGATGTGCTCTGCATTATTAACACGTTTCTTAAAGTGTGGCAGCAATATTAGAGTTATAGTCATTCAGTACTTATGTTAGTAATGGAGCATCTGGATTTTCTGAACTTAGATTGGACAAACTTGTCAAAATCTTTATGTGACGGGTGTTTTCCCAGACTTTTCTCAGCAAAATATAAGCAACCAATGCAAGAAATACGCAAATACAAAATTCACCAAAATGTATGGCTATCTATTACAAGTTTGCAAGTTTACACTTTAAGTTTACACTTTAATGGGACATTAACACCTGTTGCTTTTATGATTTGACTCACAATCCCTAAATGGGCCAAAAAGCAAAATCTGTAACCACCGTTTTCAAAATGCTGTAAATTCCTTTTACTAGCTACTCAAAGGGATGGTAAACACCAAGGCCCAGATTACAAGTTTTGCGTTAGCGGCTATGTGGTGCTAGCGAGCAGTTTTCCCTCACCGCTAACTTACCTACAGCGCTGGTATTACGGGTTTTTACAAACCCGTCGTTAAAAGACAAGAAGTGAGCGTTGAGCAACATTTTGCTCATTACCGCACTCCAATACCAGCGCTGCTTAAGTCAGCGGTGAGCTGGTGTAATGTGCTTGTGCACGATTTCCCCATAGGAATCAACGGGGAGAGCCGGCTGAAAAAAAGTCTAACACCTGCAATAAAGCAGCAAAAAGCTCCTTAACGCAGCCCCATTGATTCCTATGGGGAAATACATTTTATGTCTACACCTAACACCCTAACATGAACCCCGAGTCTAAACACCCTAATCTTACACTTATTAACCCCTAATCTGCTGCCCCCGACATCGCCGACACCTGCATTATAATTATTAACACCTAATTTGCCGCTCCGGACACCGCCGCCACCTACATTATACTTATGAACCCCTAATCTGCTGCCCCCAACATTGCCGAACCATACATTATATTTATTAACCCCTACTCTGCCGCCCCCAATGTCGCCGCCACCTACCTACACTTATTAACCCCTAATCTGCCGTCCCCAATGTCGCCGCCACTGTAATAAACATTTTAACCCCAAAACCGCCGCACTCCCGCCTTGCAAACAAGTTAAATATTATTAACCCCTAATCTGCCGGCCCTAACATCGCCGCCACCTACCTACATTTATTGACCCCTAATCTGCCGCCCTCAACGCCGCTGCCACTATATTAAAGTTATTAACCCCTAAACCTAAGTCTAACCCTAAACCTAACACCCCCTAACTTAAATATAATTAAAAGATATCTAAATAAATATTCCTATCATTAACTAAATTATTCCTATTTAAAACTAAATACTTACCTATAAAATAAACCCTAAGCTAGCTACAATATAACTAATAGTTACACTGTAGCTAGCGTATGATTTATTTTTATTTTACAGGCAAGTTTGTATTTATTTTAACTAGATAGAATAGTTATTAAATAGTTATTAACTATTTAATAACTACCTAGCTAAAATAAATACAAAAGTACCTGTAAAATAAAACCTAACCTAAGTTACAATTACACCTAACACTACACTATAATTAAATTAATTCCCTAAATTAAATACAATTAAATAAAATTAGCTAAAGTACAAAAAAAACACACAAAATTACAGAACATAATAAACAAATTACAAGATTTTTAAACTAATTACACCTAATCTAATCCCCCTAACAAAATAAAAAAGCCCCCCCAATAAAAAGCCCTACCCTACACTAAATTACAAATAGCCCTTAAAAGGGCCTTTTGCGGGGCATTGCCCCAAAGTAATTACAACCCCCCCCAACATTAAAACCCACCACCCACACAACCAACCCTACTCTAAAACCCACCCAATACCCCCTTAAAAAACGTAACACTAACCCCTCAAAGATCACCTTACCGGGAGAAGTCTTCAACGAAGCCGGGAGAAGTCTTAACCCAAGCCAGACGAAGTGGTCCTCCAGAGGGGCAGAAGTCTTCATCCAGACGGCATCTTCTATCTTCATCTATCCGGTGTGGAGCGGGTCCATCTGAATGAAGGTTCCTTTAAATGCCGTCATCAAAGATGGCGTCCCTTCAATTCCGATTGGCTGATAGAATTCTATCAGCAAATCGGAATTAAGGTAGAAAAATTCCTATTGGCTGATGCAATCAGCCAATAGGATTGAGCTGGCATTCTATTGGCTGATTGGAAAAGCCAATAGAATGCCAGCTCAATCCTATTGGCTGATTGGATCAGCCAATAGGATTGAACTTCAATCCTATTGGCTGATTGCATAAGCCAATAGGATTTTTTCAACCTTAATTCAGATTGGCTGATAGAATTCTATCAGCCAATCGGAATTGAAGGGACGCCATCTTGGATGACGTCATTTAAAGGAACCTTCATTCATTGTTAGCCGTCGGATGAAGAGTATGCTCCGCGTCGGATGTCTTGAAGATGGACCCGCTCCGTGCCGGATGGATGAAGATAGAAGATACCGTCTGGATGAAGACTTCTGCCCGTCTGGAGGACCACTTCACCTGGCTTGGATGAAGACTCCCAGCTTCGTTGAGGACTTCGGCCCGGTTGGATGAAGAATTCTCCCGGTAAGGTGATCTTCAAAGGGTTAGTGTTAGGTTTTCTAAGGGGGTATTGGGTGGGTTTTAGAGTAGGGTTGGTTGTGTGGGTGGTGGGTTTTAATGTTGGGGGGATTTGTCAGTTTTTTTTCAGGTAAAAGAGCTGATTACTTTGGGGCAATGCCCCGCAAAAAGTCACTTTTAAGGGCTATTTGTAATTTTGTGTAGGGTAGGGTTTTTTTATTTGGGGGGGGGGCTTTTTTATTTTGTTAGGGGGATTATATTCGGTGTAATAAATTTAAAAATCTTGTAATTTGTTTATTATTTTCTGTAATTTAGTGTTTGTTTTTTTTGTACTTTAGCTAATTTTATTTAATTGTATTTTTTTTTAGGGAATTAATTTAATTATAGTGTAGTGTTAGGTGTTAGTGTAACTTAGGTTAGGTTTTATTTTACAGGTCAATTTGTATTTATTTTAGCTAGGTAGTTATTAAATAGTTAATAACTATTTAATAACTATTCTACCTAGTTAAAATAAATACAAACTTGCCTATAAAATAAAAATAAACCATGTTAGATACAATGTAACTATTAGTTATATTGTAGCTAGCTAAGGGTTTATTTTATAGGTAAGTATTTAGTTTTAAATAGGAATAATTTATTTAATGATAGTAATTTTTATTTAGATTTCTTTTAATTATATTTAAGTTAGGGGGGGTAGGGTTAGACTTAGATTTAGGGGTTAATAACTTTAGTATAGTGGTGGCGACGTTGGGTGAGGCAGATACGGGGTTAATAAATGTAGGTAGGTGTCAGCGATGTTAGGGACGGCAGATTAGGGGTTAATAATATTTAACTAATGTTTGCGAGGCGGGAGTGCGGCGGTTTAGGGGATAATATATTTATTATAGAGGCGGTGATGTCCGGTTCGGCAGATTAGGGGTTAAATATTTTTTTTAGTGTTTGCAATGCAGGAGGGCCTTGGTTTAGGGGTTAATAGGTAGTTTATGGGTGTTAGTGTACTTTTTAGCACTTTAGTTAAGAGTTTTATGCTACAGCGTTGTAGTGTAAAACTCTTAACTACTGACTTTAGAATGCGGTACCAGTCTTGACAGGAGAGGGTGTACCGCTCACTTTTTGGTAGACTCGTAATACCGGCGCTATGCAAGTCCCATTGAAAAAAGAGGATATAACTTAAATGGATTTGCGGTATTTCCAAGTCTGGCCAAAAAGTGAGCGGTACACCTGTACCTGCAAGACTCGTAATACCATCGGGCGTTAAAAAGCAGCGTTAGGACCGGCTAACGCTGCTTTTTAAGCCTAACGCAAAACTTGTTATTGTTTAAAAAGATAGATAATCCCTTTATTTACCATTCCCTTGTTTCGCATAACTAACACTGTTATAGAAATATACCTTTTACCTCTGTAATTTACCTTGCATCTAAGCTTCTGCAGACTGCCTCCTTATCTTAGATCTTTTGACAGATTTGCTTTTCAGGCAATTAGTGCTGACACTTAAAAGTGAGCACAATATTATCTATATGAAACACATGAACTAACGCCCTCTAGCTGTGAAAAACAGTTGAATGCATTCACATAAGAGGCAGTCTTTAAGAGCTTATAAATTAGCTTTCAACTAAGAATAACAAGAGAACAAAGCAGTTTTGATGATAAAAGTACATTAGAAAGTTGTTTGAAATTACATGGGAGTGTGGGAAAAGCAAAATCTGTAACCACCGTTTTCAAAATGCTGTAAATTCCTTTTACTAGCTACTCAAAGGGATGGTAAACACCAAGGCCCAGATTACAAGTTTTGCGTTAGCGGCTATGTGGTGCTAGCGAGCAGTTTTCCCTCACCGCTAACTTACCTACAGCGCTGGTATTACGGGTTTTTACAAACCCGTCGTTAAAAGACAAGAAGTGAGCGTTGAGCAACATTTTGCTCATTACCGCACTCCAATACCAGCGCTGCTTAAGTCAGCGGTGAGCTGGTGTAATGTGCTTGTGCACGATTTCCCCATAGGAATCAACGGGGAGAGCCGGCTGAAAAAAAGTCTAACACCTGCAATAAAGCAGCAAAAAGCTCCTTAACGCAGCCCCATTGATTCCTATGGGGAAATACATTTTATGTCTACACCTAACACCCTAACATGAACCCCGAGTCTAAACACCCTAATCTTACACTTATTAACCCCTAATCTGCTGCCCCCGACATCGCCGACACCTGCATTATAATTATTAACACCTAATTTGCCGCTCCGGACACCGCCGCCACCTACATTATACTTATGAACCCCTAATCTGCTGCCCCCAACATTGCCGAACCATACATTATATTTATTAACCCCTACTCTGCCGCCCCCAATGTCGCCGCCACCTACCTACACTTATTAACCCCTAATCTGCCGTCCCCAATGTCGCCGCCACTGTAATAAACATTTTAACCCCAAAACCGCCGCACTCCCGCCTTGCAAACAAGTTAAATATTATTAACCCCTAATCTGCCGGCCCTAACATCGCCGCCACCTACCTACATTTATTGACCCCTAATCTGCCGCCCCCAACGCCGCTGCCACTATATTAAAGTTATTAACCCCTAAACCTAAGTCTAACCCTAAACCTAACACCCCCTAACTTAAATATAATTAAAAGATATCTAAATAAATATTCCTATCATTAACTAAATTATTCCTATTTAAAACTAAATACTTACCTATAAAATAAACCCTAAGCTAGCTACAATATAACTAATAGTTACACTGTAGCTAGCGTATGATTTATTTTTATTTTACAGGCAAGTTTGTATTTATTTTAACTAGATAGAATAGTTATTAAATAGTTATTAACTATTTAATAACTACCTAGCTAAAATAAATACAAAAGTACCTGTAAAATAAAACCTAACCTAAGTTACAATTACACCTAACACTACACTATAATTAAATTAATTCCCTAAATTAAATACAATTAAATAAAATTAGCTAAAGTACAAAAAAACCACACAAAATTACAGAACATAATAAACAAATTACAAGATTTTTAAACTAATTACACCTAATCTAATCCCCCTAACAAAATAAAAAAGCCCCCCCAATAAAAAGCCCTACCCTACACTAAATTACAAATAGCCCTTAAAAGGGCCTTTTGCGGGGCATTGCCCCAAAGTAATTACAACCCCCCCCAACATTAAAACCCACCACCCACACAACCAACCCTACTCTAAAACCCACCCAATACCCCCTTAAAAAACGTAACACTAACCCCTCAAAGATCACCTTACCGGGAGAAGTCTTCAACGAAGCCGGGAGAAGTCTTAACCCAAGCCAGACGAAGTGGTCCTCCAGAGGGGCAGAAGTCTTCATCCAGACGGCATCTTCTATCTTCATCTATCCGGTGTGGAGCGGGTCCATCTGAATGAAGGTTCCTTTAAATGCCGTCATCAAAGATGGCGTCCCTTCAATTCCGATTGGCTGATAGAATTCTATCAGCAAATCGGAATTAAGGTAGAAAAATTCCTATTGGCTGATGCAATCAGCCAATAGGATTGAGCTGGCATTCTATTGGCTGATTGGAAAAGCCAATAGAATGCCAGCTCAATCCTATTGGCTGATTGGATCAGCCAATAGGATTGAACTTCAATCCTATTGGCTGATTGCATAAGCCAATAGGATTTTTTCAACCTTAATTCAGATTGGCTGATAGAATTCTATCAGCCAATCGGAATTGAAGGGACGCCATCTTGGATGACGTCATTTAAAGGAACCTTCATTCATTGTTAGCCGTCGGATGAAGAGTATGCTCCGCGTCGGATGTCTTGAAGATGGACCCGCTCCGTGCCGGATGGATGAAGATAGAAGATACCGTCTGGATGAAGACTTCTGCCCGTCTGGAGGACCACTTCACCTGGCTTGGATGAAGACTCCCAGCTTCGTTGAGGACTTCGGCCCGGTTGGATGAAGAATTCTCCCGGTAAGGTGATCTTCAAAGGGTTAGTGTTAGGTTTTTTAAGGGGGTATTGGGTGGGTTTTAGAGTAGGGTTGGTTGTGTGGGTGGTGGGTTTTAATGTTGGGGGGATTTGTCAGTTTTTTTTCAGGTAAAAGAGCTGATTACTTTGGGGCAATGCCCCGCAAAAAGTCACTTTTAAGGGCTATTTGTAATTTAGTGTAGGGTAGGGTTTTTTTATTTGGGGGGGGGGCTTTTTTATTTTGTTAGGGGGATTATATTCGGTGTAATAAATTTAAAAATCTTGTAATTTGTTTATTATTTTCTGTAATTTAGTGTTTGTTTTTTTTGTACTTTAGCTAATTTTATTTAATTGTATTTTTTTTTAGGGAATTAATTTAATTATAGTGTAGTGTTAGGTGTTAGTGTAACTTAGGTTAGGTTTTATTTTACAGGTCAATTTGTATTTATTTTAGCTAGGTAGTTATTAAATAGTTAATAACTATTTAATAACTATTCTACCTAGTTAAAATAAATACAAACTTGCCTATAAAATAAAAATAAACCATGTTAGATACAATGTAACTATTAGTTATATTGTAGCTAGCTAAGGGTTTATTTTATAGGTAAGTATTTAGTTTTAAATAGGAATAATTTATTTAATGATAGTAATTTTTATTTAGATTTCTTTTAATTATATTTAAGTTAGGGGGGGTAGGGTTAGACTTAGATTTAGGGGTTAATAACTTTAGTATAGTGGTGGCGACGTTGGGTGAGGCAGATACGGGGTTAATAAATGTAGGTAGGTGTCAGCGATGTTAGGGACGGCAGATTAGGGGTTAATAATATTTAACTAATGTTTGCGAGGCGGGAGTGCGGCGGTTTAGGGGATAATATATTTATTATAGAGGCGGTGATGTCCGGTTCGGCAGATTAGGGGTTAAATATTTTTTTTAGTGTTTGCAATGCAGGAGGGCCTTGGTTTAGGGGTTAATAGGTAGTTTATGGGTGTTAGTGTACTTTTTAGCACTTTAGTTAAGAGTTTTATGCTACAGCGTTGTAGTGTAAAACTCTTAACTACTGACTTTAGAATGCGGTACCAGTCTTGACAGGAGAGGGTGTACCGCTCACTTTTTGGTAGACTCGTAATACCGGCGCTATGCAAGTCCCATTGAAAAAAGAGGATATAACTTAAATGGATTTGCGGTATTTCCAAGTCTGGCCAAAAAGTGAGCGGTACACCTGTACCTGCAAGACTCGTAATACCATCGGGCGTTAAAAAGCAGCGTTAGGACCGGCTAACGCTGCTTTTTAAGCCTAACGCAAAACTTGTTATTGTTTAAAAAGATAGATAATCCCTTTATTTACCATTCCCTTGTTTCGCATAACTAACACTGTTATAGAAATATACCTTTTACCTCTGTAATTTACCTTGCATCTAAGCTTCTGCAGACTGCCTCCTTATCTTAGATCTTTTGACAGATTTGCTTTTCAGGCAATTAGTGCTGACACTTAAAAGTGAGCACAATATTATCTATATGAAACACATGAACTAACGCCCTCTAGCTGTGAAAAACAGTTGAATGCATTCACATAAGAGGCAGTCTTTAAGAGCTTATAAATTAGCTTTCAACTAAGAATAACAAGAGAACAAAGCAGTTTTGATGATAAAAGTACATTAGAAAGTTGTTTGAAATTACATGGGAGTGTGGGAAAAGCAAAATCTGTAACCACCGTTTTCAAAATGCTGTAAATTCCTTTTACTAGCTACTCAAAGGGATGGTAAACACCAAGGCCCAGATTACAAGTTTTGCGTTAGCGGCTATGTGGTGCTAGCGAGCAGTTTTCCCTCACCGCTAACTTACCTACAGCGCTGGTATTACGGGTTTTTACAAACCCGTCGTTAAAAGACAAGAAGTGAGCGTTGAGCAACATTTTGCTCATTACCGCACTCCAATACCAGCGCTGCTTAAGTCAGCGGTGAGATGGTGTAATGTGCTTGTGCACGATTTCCCCATAGGAATCAACGGGGAGAGCCGGCTGAAAAAAAGTCTAACACCTGCAATAAAGCAGCAAAAAGCTCCTTAACGCAGCCCCATTGATTCCTATGGGGAAATACATTTTATGTCTACACCTAACACCCTAACATGAACCCCGAGTCTAAACACCCTAATCTTACACTTATTAACCCCTAATCTGCTGCCCCCGACATCGCCGACACCTGCATTATAATTATTAACACCTAATTTGCCGCTCCGGACACCGCCGCCACCTACATTATACTTATGAACCCCTAATCTGCTGCCCCCAACATTGCCGAACCATACATTATATTTATTAACCCCTACTCTGCCGCCCCCAATGTCGCCGCCACCTACCTACACTTATTAACCCCTAATCTGCCGTCCCCAATGTCGCCGCCACTGTAATAAACATTTTAACCCCAAAACCGCTGCACTCCCGCCTTGCAAACAAGTTAAATATTATTAACCCCTAATCTGCCGGCCCTAACATCGCCGCCACCTACCTACATTTATTGACCCCTAATCTGCCGCCCCCAACACCGCTGCCACTATATTAAAGTTATTAACCCCTAAACCTAAGTCTAACCCTAAACCTAACACCCCCTAACTTAAATATAATTAAAAGATATCTAAATAAATATTCCTATCATTAACTAAATTATTCCTATTTAAAACTAAATACTTACCTATAAAATAAACCCTAAGCTAGCTACAATATAACTAATAGTTACACTGTAGCTAGCGTATGATTTATTTTTATTTTACAGGCAAGTTTGTATTTATTTTAACTAGATAGAATAGTTATTAAATAGTTATTAACTATTTAATAACTACCTAGCTAAAATAAATACAAAAGTACCTGTAAAATAAAACCTAACCTAAGTTACAATTACACCTAACACTACACTATAATTAAATTAATTCCCTAAATTAAATACAATTAAATAAAATTAGCTAAAGTACAAAAAAACCACACAAAATTACAGAACATAATAAACAAATTACAAGATTTTTAAACTAATTACACCTAATCTAATCCCCCTAACAAAATAAAAAAGCCCCCCCAATAAAAAGCCCTACCCTACACTAAATTACAAATAGCCCTTAAAAGGGCCTTTTGCGGGGCATTGCCCCAAAGTAATTACAACCCCCCCCAACATTAAAACCCACCACCCACACAACCAACCCTACTCTAAAACCCACCCAATACCCCCTTAAAAAACGTAACACTAACCCCTCAAAGATCACCTTACCGGGAGAAGTCTTCAACGAAGCCGGGAGAAGTCTTAACCCAAGCCAGACGAAGTGGTCCTCCAGAGGGGCAGAAGTCTTCATCCAGACGGCATCTTCTATCTTCATCTATCCGGTGTGGAGCGGGTCCATCTGAATGAAGGTTCCTTTAAATGCCGTCATCAAAGATGGCGTCCCTTCAATTCCGATTGGCTGATAGAATTCTATCAGCAAATCGGAATTAAGGTAGAAAAATTCCTATTGGCTGATGCAATCAGCCAATAGGATTGAGCTGGCATTCTATTGGCTGATTGGAAAAGCCAATAGAATGCCAGCTCAATCCTATTGGCTGATTGGATCAGCCAATAGGATTGAACTTCAATCCTATTGGCTGATTGCATAAGCCAATAGGATTTTTTCAACCTTAATTCAGATTGGCTGATAGAATTCTATCAGCCAATCGGAATTGAAGGGACGCCATCTTGGATGACGTCATTTAAAGGAACCTTCATTCATTGTTAGCCGTCGGATGAAGAGTATGCTCCGCGTCGGATGTCTTGAAGATGGACCCGCTCCGTGCCGGATGGATGAAGATAGAAGATACCGTCTGGATGAAGACTTCTGCCCGTCTGGAGGACCACTTCACCTGGCTTGGATGAAGACTCCCAGCTTCGTTGAGGACTTCGGCCCGGTTGGATGAAGAATTCTCCCGGTAAGGTGATCTTCAAAGGGTTAGTGTTAGGTTTTTTAAGGGGGTATTGGGTGGGTTTTAGAGTAGGGTTGGTTGTGTGGGTGGTGGGTTTTAATGTTGGGGGGATTTGTCAGTTTTTTTTCAGGTAAAAGAGCTGATTACTTTGGGGCAATGCCCCGCAAAAAGTCACTTTTAAGGGCTATTTGTAATTTAGTGTAGGGTAGGGTTTTTTTATTTGGGGGGGGGCTTTTTTATTTTGTTAGGGGGATTATATTCGGTGTAATAAATTTAAAAATCTTGTAATTTGTTTATTATTTTCTGTAATTTAGTGTTTGTTTTTTTTGTACTTTAGCTAATTTTATTTAATTGTATTTTTTTTTAGGGAATTAATTTAATTATAGTGTAGTGTTAGGTGTTAGTGTAACTTAGGTTAGGTTTTATTTTACAGGTCAATTTGTATTTATTTTAGCTAGGTAGTTATTAAATAGTTAATAACTATTTAATAACTATTCTACCTAGTTAAAATAAATACAAACTTGCCTATAAAATAAAAATAAACCATGTTAGATACAATGTAACTATTAGTTATATTGTAGCTAGCTAAGGGTTTATTTTATAGGTAAGTATTTAGTTTTAAATAGGAATAATTTATTTAATGATAGTAATTTTTATTTAGATTTCTTTTAATTATATTTAAGTTAGGGGGGGTAGGGTTAGACTTAGATTTAGGGGTTAATAACTTTAGTATAGTGGTGGCGACGTTGGGTGAGGCAGATACGGGGTTAATAAATGTAGGTAGGTGTCAGCGATGTTAGGGACGGCAGATTAGGGGTTAATAATATTTAACTAATGTTTGCGAGGCGGGAGTGCGGCGGTTTAGGGGATAATATATTTATTATAGAGGCGGTGATGTCCGGTTCGGCAGATTAGGGGTTAAATATTTTTTTTAGTGTTTGCAATGCAGGAGGGCCTTGGTTTAGGGGTTAATAGGTAGTTTATGGGTGTTAGTGTACTTTTTAGCACTTTAGTTAAGAGTTTTATGCTACAGCGTTGTAGTGTAAAACTCTTAACTACTGACTTTAGAATGCGGTACCAGTCTTGACAGGAGAGGGTGTACCGCTCACTTTTTGGTAGACTCGTAATACCGGCGCTATGCAAGTCCCATTGAAAAAAGAGGATATAACTTAAATGGATTTGCGGTATTTCCAAGTCTGGCCAAAAAGTGAGCGGTACACCTGTACCTGCAAGACTCGTAATACCATCGGGCGTTAAAAAGCAGCGTTAGGACCGGCTAACGCTGCTTTTTAAGCCTAACGCAAAACTTGTTATTGTTTAAAAAGATAGATAATCCCTTTATTTACCATTCCCTTGTTTCGCATAACTAACACTGTTATAGAAATATACCTTTTACCTCTGTAATTTACCTTGCATCTAAGCTTCTGCAGACTGCCTCCTTATCTTAGATCTTTTGACAGATTTGCTTTTCAGGCAATTAGTGCTGACACTTAAAAGTGAGCACAATATTATCTATATGAAACACATGAACTAACGCCCTCTAGCTGTGAAAAACAGTTGAATGCATTCACATAAGAGGCAGTCTTTAAGAGCTTATAAATTAGCTTTCAACTAAGAATAACAAGAGAACAAAGCAGTTTTGATGATAAAAGTACATTAGAAAGTTGTTTGAAATTACATGGGAGTGTGGGACAAGCAAAATCTTTACAAAAAAGCAAGAGGTGTTTATTGTAATTTTAAGAATAAGGGAGTAAAGTATATTTGCAGACTATAGTGAAGGACATACATAAATTCAATTTGGAACTGGACAGATATTTCTCACAAGTGAGTTGTTTCAATCCTTAATAAATCCAAACCAGCAGGCTTAGATCACCAAAGTAAACTGATACTTGCTGTGACACTAAGAATAAACAGAGTGAGTAAATAGATGTGCTCAATAGATTGAATCTGTCAATATACCCACTTATATTTTCACTAACATCCTGCAGATGTATACAGGATAATAGTTTATAGCTAACAAATGAAGCTTATAGCAGTTATGTGCAGAATGAGAAATGTACATTAAAGGGACATGAAACAAATTTACTTTCATGATTCAGACAGAGCATGCAACTTTATACATTTCTGTTTATTTTCTATTATTATTAAAAAGGGACAGTCTACTCCAGAATTGTTATTGTTTAAAAAGATAGATAGTCTCGTTATTACCAATTCCCCAGTTATATTAATATACTTTTTACCTCTGTGATTACCTTGTATCTAAGC
The DNA here is from genome assembly GCF_027579735.1 of Bombina bombina. NCBI lineage: Eukaryota > Metazoa > Chordata > Amphibia > Anura > Bombinatoridae > Bombina > Bombina bombina. The sequence continues at coordinate 256,926,924 of NC_069499.1, read as the reverse complement.
CTCTGCAGACTGCCTCCTTATTTCAGTGCTTTTTACAGACTTGCATTTTAGCCAATCAGTGCCGACTCATAAATAACTGCATGGGAGTTAGCACAATGATTATCTATATTGCACAAATTAACTAGCGCTGTCTAGCTGTGAAAATTTGTCAAAATGCACTGAGATAAGAAGCGGTCTTCAAGGGCTTAAAAATTAGCATATGAGCCTACCCAGGTTTAGCTTTTAACAAAGAATTCCAAAAGAACAAAGCATATTTGATAATAAAATTGGAAAGTTGTTTAAAATGGCGTCCCGTATCTGAATCATCAAAGTTTATTTTTGACTAGACTGTCCCTTGTGCTTAATTCTTTTTGTAACCTTTGTTGAAGGAGCAGTAATTTACTTCTGGAAGTCAGCTAAACATATTATGTGAGGGAATAACAAGAGGCATTTACGTGCAGAAACCAATCAGCAGCCACATCCCAGTAGTGCATTTCTGCTCCTGTCCACAAAGCAAATTAGATAATATAAGTAATTTGGAAATTTGTTTAAAATCACACAATATATCCGAATAATGGAAGTTTAATTTTGACTTTAATGTCCCTTTAATGTGTAAACCAAGTAATTTAAATTAGTTTACACCAATATAATATGTAAAAATGTTACACTTGACAGTAATGTGTTTGTGCAAAGTCTGGTGAACACACAAAGGCCAAGATTATTAGGCATGCTCTACTGGCATGTTATTTTTCCATTGTACGTCACCCAAACAATAATGTACAAACGTATAAAAAGTTGTTGGTTAAAGGAACATAAAACCCCAAATGTTTATTTCATTATTCAAATAGAGAATACAATTTTAAAAAAGTTTCCAATTTACTTCTATTATTACATCTGCTTCATTCTTATGTTATTCTTTGTTAAAGAGAAACCTAGGTAGTGTCAGGGAACCAGGAATCAGACAGAGACTTGAATTGCTAAATTAATCACACCTTAATTAAATAATAAAAAATAATGAACAGTCCATAAGTCAAATAACAAGCCAGGAGCCAAAGCCAGTGCGGGTAGTCAGATGAACTGGATCAGGAGCCAAAGCGAGTAAGCCATGGTCAGTAACACAAAGATCAGCAGAGTCAGGAACAAGCCAGGGATCGGGAACAGAAGGGACGTCAAACTAACCAGGTCATACACAGAATCAGGAAATCACAGAGAAGTCAGAGACAATGCAAGGGGAAAGGCAGACTGAACTGAGACTAGGTGCTAGCGACTAAATGAAACCATTATCCAATTGGTTGTGCATCCGGTGACCTCACAGAGACATGGACAAATCAGATCATGCATTAACGGCCAAGGGCAGATACGATCCAGAGAGTTCTGTTCTAATCATAGCCTCGGGAGCCGCAATCGCCTCCCACCCCCACTACGTGCTTTTAAAGGTTCTCGGACAGAATGCGTGTGTGATGGATAATAATTGCAATGCTCATGGGATTTTTCCCTATCAGACCAAACTTGGCCAGTAGTCTTCTTATCCCAGCGTCAAGTAGAAGGATAAGGAAATATCCCAGAACAAAGTGAGATGTATGAAATGAGGTAAACACTAACAGTAATAAGCAGTACTGGGTAAAACAGCAGAGTGGTCAGACAGGCAAAGTTCAGCAAAAAAGATAATCCAGCAATGTGGTCATGTTGGATAGAGTCCCAGACAAGATCACCTGCAGAAAAGGCATAAATATTAGCTCGATAATGATCGGCAAACCTCTTGAATCTGGAGATGGTTGAGTGTAACTGAGAGCGTATTCGTTGACAATGGGTAGTTAGGTCAGTGAAGCGACATTCTGCAGCAGGGACTCCTGTGGATTGAGCAGAAAGAGGAAAAATACAAGGTTGATAACCAGCTGTGGCCTGGAAAGGAGAACATCATAGAGAAGAATGCCAATGAGTGTTCTTTGCCAGTTCAACTAGGGGTAACAACCCAGACCAATTAGTATGCTGTGAATTGACATCTGAGATAAGTTTCAAGATCCTGATTGGTTCTCTCTGTCTGCCCGTTAGTCTGGATGTGATAACCAGAGGACAAAGAAACAGTGGTTCCAAGCAATTTGCAAAAGCTTCTCCAAAAGGTAGAGATAAATTGAGGTCCTCTGTCAGAGACGCTATTTACAGCTATGCCATGGAGCCATACCACATGTAACAGAAAAAGAGTGGACAATTCTTGCGCTGTAGGTAACTTAGGTAAAGGTACAAAATGAGCAAGTTTGGAGAATCGATCCACAACAACCCAGATGACTGTATGATGGTCAGAAGGAGGGAGGTCTACAACAAAATCCATGGCTATCTGTGCCCATGGTTGTTTAGGTATAGACAATGGTAGAAGTAGGCCATGAGGTAGGGAACAGGGAGTCTTATTAACAGCACAAGTCTGGCAAGTCTTTACACGTCTAACTACATGGTAGGCCACCAAATGTGTTGGGAAAGGCGTTTAAAGGTTCTTGTCAATCCAGGATGACCTGACAGCTTGCTGTCATGATCCTGACAGGTAGGTAGTGTGCACATACCTGAAGCACTACATGACAGGAAATAGTACTGCCATATAATGATCCTGCTAATGTATAACATTGTTGCAAAACTGCTGCTATATAGTACTCCTGAACTCACATCCCTGCTTTTCAACAAAGGATAACAAGAAAACTAAAATTTTATATTAGAAGTAAATTGGAAATGTGTTTAAAATTGTCTATTTCTCCAACATTGGTGTGTCCGGTCCATGGCGTCATCCATAACTTGTGGGAATATTCTCTTCCCCAACAGGAAATGGCAAAGAGCACAGCAAAAGCTGTCCATATAGTCCCTCCTAGGCTCCGCCCACCTCAGTCATTCTCTTTGCCGCTGAACAAGCAGCATCTCCACGGAGATGGTGAAGAGTATGTGATGTTTAGTTGTAGTTTTTTATTCTACTATCAAGAGTTTGTTATTTTAAAATAGTGCTGGTATGTACTATTTACTCTGAAACAGAAAAGGATGAAGAGTTCTGTTTGTGAGAGGAGTATGATTTTAGCAGCAGTAACTAAAATCGTTTTCTGTTCCCACACAGGACTGTTGAGATGAGATAACTTCAGTTGGGGGGAACAGTTGAAAGACTTTTCTGCTTAAGGTATGACTAGCCATATTTCTAACAAGACTGTGTAATGCTGGAAGGCTGTCATTTTCCCCTCATGGGGACCGGTAAGCCATTTTCTTAGTCTCAAACAGAATAAAGGGCTTAATATGGGCTATAAAACTGGTAGACACTTTTATGGGGCATTTTATACAGTTTGATGTTGAAATTCACACTTTATATCTTTGGGGAACGTTTTTTTACGTCAGGCACTGGTTTAGACACCTTCCCAGTCAGGAAGGGCCTTCTCTGTAGTAGGCAGAGCCTCATTTTCGCGCCATTACTGCGCAGTTACTTTTGAGAGCAGTACATGCAGCTGCATGTGTGTGGGTCTGGAAGTAGTTGAAAAAGTTCCTAGAAGGCTTCATTTGGTATCGTATACCCCCCTGGGTTTGGTAAAGTCGCAGCAAAGGCTGGAGCTGGGACTGTAGAGGGGTTAAAACTAAACGGCTCCGGTTTCCTCATTTTAAGGGTAAAGGGCTGAAATTTGGGGTGCAATGCTTTGAATGCTTTAAGACACTTGGTGAAAATTTGGTTAAAATTGAACAATTCCTTCATAGTTTTTCACATATTCAGTAAAAAAGTGTGCCCTGTTTAAAATTTAAAGAGACAGTAACGGTTTTGTTTTAAACGGTTTTTGTACTTTATTGACAAGTTTTAGCCTGTTTAACATGTCTGTGCCTTCAGATAGACTATGTTCTGTATGTATGAAAGCCAATGTGTCTCCCCCTTCAAATATGTGTGATAATTGTGCCATAGCGTCCAAACAAAGTAAGGACAGTACTGCCACAGATAGTAAAGTTGCCCAAGATGATTCATCAGATGAAGGGAGTAGACATAGTTCTACATCATCTCCTTGTGTCTACACCAGTTTTGCCCACGCAGGAGACCCCTAGTACTTCTAGCGCGCCAATGCTTGTTACTATGCAACAATTGACGGCAGTAATGGATAACTCCATAGCAAATATTTTATCCAAAATGTCTGCTTTTCAGAGAAAGCGCGATTGCTCTGTTTTAAACATTGTAGAGCAGGAGGGCGCTGATGATAAATGCTCTGTCATACCCTCACACCAATCTGAAGTGGCCATGAGGGAGGTTTTGTCAGATGGGGAAATTTCTGATTCAGGTAGAATTTCTCAACAGGCAGAACTTGATGTTGTGACATTTAAATTTAAATTAGAGCATCTCCGCGCACTGCTTAAGGAGGTGCTATCTACTCTGGATGATTGTGACAACCTGGTCATTCCAGAAAAATTGTGCAAGATGGACAAGTTCCTAGAGGTTCCGGTGCACCCCAACGCTTTTCCTATACCCAAGCGGGTGGCGGACATAGTGAATAAGGAGTGGGAGAAGCCCGGCATACCTTTTGTCCCCCCTCCTATATTTAAGAAATTATTTCCTATGGTCGACCCCAGAAAGGACTTATGGCAGACAGTCCCTAAGGTCGAGGGGGCAGTTTCTACACTAGCCAAGCGCACTACTATTCCTATCGAGGATAATTGTGCTTTCAAAGATCCTATGGATAAAAAATTGGAGGGTTTGCTTAAAAAGATTTTTGTACAGCAAGGTTATCTCCTGCAACCTATTTCGTGCATTATTCCTGTCACTACAGCAAAGTGGTTCTGGTTTGAGGAACTAGAAAAGTCGCTCAGTAGAGAGACTCCGTATGAGGAGGTTATGGACAGAATTCACGCACTCAAGTTAGCTAATTCCTTTATTTTAGATGCCGCTTTGCAGCTAGCCAGATTAGCGGCGAAAAATTCAGGGTTTGCAATTGTGACGCGCAGAGCGCTTTGGCTAAAGTCTTGGTCAGCGGATGTATCTTCCAAGACAAAATTGCTTAATATCCCTTTCAAGGGTAAAACCCTTTTTGGGCCAGAATTGAAAGAGATTATCTCAGACATCACTGGGGGTAAGGGCTATGCCCTCCCACAAGATAGGCCTTTCAAGGCCAAGAATAAGTCTAATTTTCGTTCCTTTCGCAATTTCAGGAACGGACCGGCCTCCAACTCTGCAGCCTCCAGACAAGAGGGTAATGCTTCGCAAACCAAACCAGCTTGGAAACCGATGCAAGGCTGGAACAAGGGTAAGCAGGCCAAGAAGCCTGCTGCTGCTACCAAAACAGCAGGAAGGAGTAGCCCCCGATACGGGACCGGATCTAGTAGGGGGCAGACTCTCTCTCTTCGCTCAGGCTTGGGCAAGAGATGTTCAGGATCCCTGGGCACTAGAAATAGTTTCTCAGGGTTATCTTCTGGAATTCAAGGAACTACCCCCAAGGGGAAGGTTCCACATGTCTCTCTTATCTTCAAACCAAATAAAGAGACAGGCATTCTTACATTGTGTAGAAGACCTGTTAAAAATGGGAGTGATACACCCCGTTCCAACTGTGGAACAAGGACTGGGGTTTTACTCAAATCTGTTTGTAGTTCCCAAAAAAGAGGGAACCTTCAGACCAATTCTGGATTTATAGATTCTAAACAAATTTCTCAGAGTGCCATTGTTCAAAATGGAAACTATTCGAACGATTTTACCTACAATCCAGGAGGGTCAATTTATGACTACCGTGGATCTAAAAGATGCGTATCTACATATTCCTATCCACAAAGATCATCATCGGTTCCTAAGGTTCGCCTTTCTGGACAAACATTACCAGTTTGTGGCTCTCCCATTCGGGCTAGCCACTGCTCCAAGGATTTTCACAAAGGTACTCGGGTCCCTTCTAGCAGTTCTAAGACCAAGGGGCATTGCAGTGGCACCTTACTTGGACGACATTCTGATACAAGCGTCGTCTCTTTCAAAGGCAAAGGCTCACACAGATATCGTTCTGGCCTTTCTCAGATCTCACGGGTGGAAGGTGAACATAGAAAAAAGTTCCCTGTCTCCGTCGACAAGAGTTCCTTTCTTGGGGACAATAATAGATTCTTTAGAAATGAAGATTTTCCTGACAGATGTCAGAAAGTCAAAACTTCTAAACGCTTGTCAAGTTCTTCACTCTGTTCCACGACCTTCCATAGCTCAGTGCATGGAAGTAGTAGGGTTGATGGTTGCAGCAATGGACATAGTTCCTTTTGCGCGAATTCATCTAAGACCATTACAACTGTGCATGCTGAAACAGTGGAATGGGGACTATACAGACTTGTCTCCAGTGATTCAAGTAGATCAGAAGACCAGAGACTCACTCCGTTGGTGGCTAACCCAGGATCACCTGTCCCAGGGAATGAGCTTCCGCAGACCAGAGTGGGTCATCGTCACGACCGACGCCAGTCTAGTGGGCTGGGGCGCGGTCTGGGACTCCCTGAAAGCTCAGGGTCTATGGTCTCAGGAAGAGTCTCTTCTCCCGGTAAACATTCTGGAACTGAGAGCGATATTCCATACTCTCAGGGCTTGGCCTCAACTAGCAAAGGCCAGATTCATAAGATTCCAATCAGACAACATGACGACTGTTGCTTACATCAACCGTCAGGGGGGAACAAGGAGTTCCCTGGCGATGAGAGAAGTGACCAAAATCATAAAATGGGCGGAGGATCACTCCTGCCACCTATCTGCGATCCACATCCCAGGAGTGGAAAACTGGGAGGCGGATTATCTGAGTCCGCTTTGGTATTGGTTCCCACAAGTTATGGATGACGCCGTGGACCGGACACACTAATGTTGGAGAAAACAGAATTTATGCTTACCTGATAAATTACTTTCTCCAACGGTGTGTCCGGTCCACGGCCCGCCCTGGTTTTTTAATCAGGTTTGATAAATTTCTTTCTTTAACTACAGTCACCATGGCACCCTATGGTTTCTCCTTTTTTTCTCCTGTCCGTCGGTCGAATGACTGGGGTGGGCGGAGCCTAGGAGGGACTATATGGACAGCTTTTGCTGTGCTCTTTGCCATTTCCTGTTGGGGAAGAGAATATTCCCACAAATTATGGATGACGCCGTGGACCGGACACACCGTTGGAGAAAGTAATTTATCAGGTAAGCAGAAATTCTGTTTCTATCTGAATATGTATGCAATATTCATATTTAATAAAGATTGGAACTATGTATTTACTGTAACTATTTCACATTTTCTAAATGTGAATATGCTATGTTGTTTTCTTTTCTCCATTGGCTGATATTTGTATGCAGTATTAAAAAATAGAAAAAAAATCAGAAAAAAATGCTTCTATAGGCTAAAGTGACAAGTATTTAGTGTGAACTCCCCTTACACTTGAGCAATAGCAGAAACCTTGCTCTTGCAAAACTAAATAGAATGGACCCCTAATTAATGTCATTGCTAACACCTGTATTTGTCCTACTTTTTCATCTTAAAATGAATGCTGTGAAAAAGGTCTATTACACCAGGTTTGTGCAAGACATGCTTGAAGATTGCATACACATGTGGTATGAGTTTAATTCATTTGAAGCCATTAAGATCAATTTTCAATCACATAATTCCATTCAAAATGACAAATTTCACAGAATTTGAGACATACAATCATACTTTTGCCTCAGCAAGGCAACTCTCAAAGGCAAATCAGCCAACGAACGGGATACTCAAGATGTGGTATTTAAGCTGTTATAAAGAAATTTAAAGAATCAGGAGAGGTCCAGGACAAAAAAAGGACTGGAAGGCTAGAAAATCTTTCAAAATCTGATAAGAAGTTTCTCAGAGTTTCTTCATTGAGAGACCAGAAGAGGTCCAGCATCTGGCAGCTTCATCAAGATGCCAAATTGACCCTTCTACAGTCCAAAGAAGCTTGATCAGGAATGGTCTTTGTGGAAGGGTAGCAGCCAAGAAACCAATTTTCGGAAAGGGAACAGGGTGAAAAGACTAAGATATGCTGAGGCTCACAAAGATTGAACTGAAGATTAGTGGAAAAGAGTATTATGAAGTGAAGAATCCAAGTTTGAAATTTTTGTGTCCTATCGTCGACAATATGTGAGAAGAATAGTTGGAGAGAGATTGAAAAATGAGTGCTTGCGGTCTATAGTGAAACATGGTGGAGGGTCTGTCCGGGTTTGGGGCTGCATTTCTGCCAGTGGTATTGGCGATATGTCCGAATTGATGGGATCATGAATGCTGAAAAGTACAGACAGGTTTTAATTCCTCATGCCTTTCCTTCTGGAAAGTGCCTGATTGGGAATAGTTTTACTTTTCAGCATGATAACGATCCCAGCACACTGCTAATGCAGTGAAATCATATTTGAAAAAAAAAAAAACAGCTGATAAAACACTGACAGTCATGGACTGGCTTCCACAGGGTCCAAACTGGAATATTATAGAGGCAGTATGGGATCACCTTAACAGAGAAAGAAATAAAAGACAACCTAAATCTTTAGAAGAACTCTGGGAAGTGCTGAAAGAAGAAAGTAAAGTTACAAGGAGCACCGTGGTGAATGTACAAATGTTAAACTTTATTTAGAAATATTTTGCAGGGTTTCCATACCCCGAGAGTACGTTAAAAAAAAGTCTGTGCCTGAATTGCCGCTCATCCTATGTGGTGTATCTCATTTCGTGTACACAATGTGCCCTGCAGTATGTGGGGCTTACGACTAGGGAGGCTAGGGTGAGAATAAAAGAACACCTATCAGACATCAGAGCTGGAATTTTGACTACTCCCCTTATTAGGTGAAAGAGAGGCCTTCTGGATCTTTAGGTTGAAAATCAGAGTTCCAGAAGGTCTCAACTCTGAATTTGACCTTATAAATTTCTAGTAGTTCTCTTCATTGCTTGATATTATGTTACAATATTCCAAAACATATTTAATTGGTAAAAATATATCCACATTGGCACCTTATGTTTATTAGGATGGCACCCCTGACACATAACCAGTTGGCCCTATCACACTTATCATTATACTCTGAGCAAAATGCAGGGGATTATCTCTTTTGTTTGTCAAAATAGAGCATTCCTGGGGGGCGTGGCTAGACAGTGACCATGATAAGTCAAACTTTATGAAGCTCTCTAAATTCTACTTCTCAAACTTTAAAAAAAAAACATATGTAGATCTAATTTACTTTACCCCAGATCCAGCCTATACCAAAGCCATTGTGTGGGGTGACCTGGATACCTCATTCGGATTCTCAGAGATCGGATTTAGCCTCCTGAGAGCACTGCCTAAAGCTTCTAATACAACCCCCCCCCCTACCGGCCGCTTGCGTTAAGGCGGTACCAATCTGAATACCAAAGCTGAGACCACACTGCTGCATCCAACTTCTTCATGGAGGGAGACCTGCTTTAACTGGCACATAAGCTGCTAATGGAACTAGATCGGAAGATGGATAATTGCTTCAGAAACCTCACGCATACCATGTGAACAGCCGGTGGAGAGATACTTGCACACCTAAAATGGCGGAGCATGGAGAGACAGCTTCACACAAAACAGAGCCTCAAGCTACCGCAAAGGTCCACTCCACAGATGATACAGAAGTCACCTTCTTAAAGGCCATAGAGGCAAAGGTGACAAGTAACCCAGCGCTACTTAAGAGCAGTCTCACCCTCAATGCCTCCATTACACAGCGGGAGAGATACCACGCTGCAACCAAGAGGGACTTACCCGCACCCTACAGAGCAACTCAAGGTCTAGAGTCGTGGATTTTGTGGGTGCCTATCTGGTATGCTAATGGGGCAGATAGCTCAGACCTTTGGACAATTTTTATTGCGGCCCCCTGTCACTGGTCCCTCAGAAACAGAACCAATGTCATATTGCACTGCTGTGCTGCCCTTTTCGTTCCAGAGAAAGCTGAGCAGGCCCACAGCCCCTCCAGGACACATACTCCAGACCCTCATTGAGAACCGGAGAGGGCTGAGACTTATTCAGAACCTGACGACTTCTTAGCAGCCCTTTAGTTATGAGATCCGCAGTGTGTTGCCTGCATAGGATTTGACTAGGGGGAAGCCGTTAGTAAATAAGCTAACCTCGGACGACCTGTCACAGAAGTGTATTACAAACTTCACATCTCATATTATTATACCTACGTGACTGGAATCTAGTTATGAAGACTTTACAGTCTGATCCCCAGAGGTTTCTCTCTTCTACACAAATGACCCTTTGAATCTTACAAACTGGTTTTATTACTATATAATGTTTTTTGATGCATACTGTATATATGTATATATATATATATATATATATATATATATATATATATATATATGGCAATATGGTGGCTCTTATCTTACTCAGCAGAATGTTCCTTTGCAGTTATATGCTTTAATTACCTGTACCTTATAATCACATTATATCCCTCTTAAGCCATCAAACATCAGGTAGTCTTAATTCTACCTACAGCAAATACATTTTTTCCCTTCCCCCAGAATTGGCGACATTAGGCCATGTTGACTATATCTATCTTCACTTCATAGTATACAGGTATACCATGCAGTATGCAACTTTTCTCTCTAAAATACCCCCCACACTCTACTGCTAGTAGTTAGTAATACATGAGGATTCAATCCCCATGCTGACTTCTATCTCATACTGAAGACTGTCACCCTCTCTTATTTTTCATATTACTGCCTTCAGCTGAGGGATTCTTATCCAGTTCTCACTCTAGTTTAATGTTCTAACCCATCATACTATATTATCGTTGCCCATGTATTTTGAATAGAAAGTATTGTTTTTACGGTAGAAGTTTGTATTAGTAGATACTGCCAGATTATATTTCTACCACACCTTCAAACTATGTCACATCAGCTACAGGACCACCATGTCACCATAGTTCCCTATACTCACATATGTTACATATGTTCAGATGGTTTTCCTAGCACCTTTCTGACCCCACAATCACGCCCCTTTAGGTCTCCAAACCCCAGAGGAAATTTCCCACCATAATATGACTTAGCTTACCCAGTGATCCCATAGTAATAGAATCCTATAGGATTGGACTATCCTTATATAGACACTCACTCCCTTCCCCATTATGTAATTTTAGGTTTCAAGGTCCCCCTGAGTAGCATTGATGTTATATCTCAATACCCCTTTTCAAAATGGAGTATTGCGGTTCCCCTTAATGTGTCCCTGCACAACTCATTTATTACACTATCCTCAGCTGGCGTTACAATGCTTCTCTTAGCATTCCAACTGTAAACCACCAAAGACACGGGGGAAAGTCGATCTTGCTAGTTACCCATTACCTCTTAACTTAACATAATCTCAATGTATTAGTTATACTAACACTCTGCAACTTCGGTATCCTGCAGTTAACGGACACCCTATTGATTCATACAGTGCCTATGTTTAATCTCTCCAAGCTAAGAAGTACATTGTCTATACTCTCTATATCTCTCAGCTCTATTTTCCTCTTTTCTCCTTTCTCTGTTATTGTTGCACAATATAACATTATAAATCAAGGTGATTTCTGATGAACAGAGCTATATCCATCACTAAGTATACGTATGATTCACGGCTGTCTGATTATGGTCTGGGGTGACTACCGTCTCTCCTCCCTCAATTTCAGAGGTCTCAGTTTTCCCAGTAGAATTATAATTATATTATTTCCTATATATTTATTTTTACACTAAATAACAGTTACTAACCCCCTCCCTATAACAAAGATCGGCTCTGCCCCACTGATTTCCCCACCCATGTTTATTATCAAGGCCCAATAATGGCCTATACAATTGTCGATTTCCCATATAATTCTTCAGCAACCCTTTTTTGGTCCAAGTGTGATGTCTAAGTACAATTGGGAACCATAACCAATATATAAAAATGAGGTTCCATTTTTTTGCTCTTTAGGCCACATTACTCCTTTCATATGGTGCCACTTCTGGTTGTTTATGTACACTGTTTCCCTAGTTCATATTGTTTACTATTTCCTCCAGAGGTCCAAAAATGATTATACATAACATATGGGCCTCAATTTATCAAAGTCTGGCGGACCTGATCCGACAGTGCGGATCAGGTCCGCCAGACCTCGCTGAATACGGAGAACAATACGCTCTCCGTATTCAGCATTGCACCAGCAGTTCACAAGAGCTGCTAGTGCAACGCCGCCCCCTGCTGACTCGCGACCAAACGGCCGGGAGGTGTCAATCAACCCGATCGTATTCGATTGGGTTGATTTCCGGCGATGTCTGTCCGCCTGCTCAGAGCAGGCGAACAGGGTTATGAAGCAGCGGCCTTTAGAAACAGGGGCCCACAAGCTCCGTTCGGAGCTTGATAAATGGGCCCCTTTGGCTCTTCTTCCTACAATATGTATAATTTAGGTCCATAAGTGACCGTACTAGCCCTTGAGGACTCACAAATCATGGAACAGAAGTTTTGCTCATTTATGTCCAGCTCACCTCCTGTAGTTTTAATTAATACCCACCTTTAAAGTGAATATCAATTTTGATGCTAAAGTGCCCATTTTTTTAAAATTCGATTAAAAGCAGGGGCACTTTAATTCATCAAAATTTACATTTCACTCCTGTTGTGAAAAAAAAAGACCTTTTAATCTTCACTGCAGCTCCAGCTTCCTCCGGTGGTTGCATGCCATTTCTGACGTCAGAAATGATGGATAGGTCATCCTCCAATCACGGCTTCCCCCCCGGGGGAATCAGTGTCTGATTCAACGCCGTGATTTGAGGAAGCCAGATTCCTCATTTTAGACCCAGGAAGAGGCTTTGCAACGGGTGGAGGAAGCTGGAGCTGTTGTGAAGATTAAAAGGTCTTTTTTTTTCTCAACAGGAGTGAAATGTAAATTTTGATGAATTAAAGTGCCCCTTTTTTTAATGGAATTTTTAAAAACCGGGCACTTTAGCATCAAAATTGACATTCACTTTAATATAATTTTTAGGGTTCAACAGACTAGATACACCTATGCATGTGGCAGCTCTATTTTCAAGGTTCTCTTCTTTTGATCAAGTTGTAATGTCCTTACTACATACTGATGTTTCCTAAATCATTACCGTTGTAATATGTGATTACCTCAATAAAAAAAATATTTAAAAAAAAATATAAAAAAAAAATTGTATGTAATTACTCATGAATAAATCGTATTAAATGTGAAAAAATAAAATAAAGCATTCCTACAACAAGGCAGTCAAATAAAACGTACACCGGTTGCAGGCAATTGGAATATTAGGGGATATAGATGTATATATCAGGGGCTCGATCCGATAAAAATCGTCGCCCGCAAAAGCTGGCGACACCAATATTTGCGCTGGTTTGGTATCCTATATACGGCGTAACTTAGAAGTTACGCGCGTAGATTTCTGGCATCGCCTGTAGTTTTTTGGGCCATAGACTGACATACAAAACACGCGCAGTTTGGTATCCAATATACGGCGTAAGTACTTACGCGCGCAGATTTCAGAAAATCTACTCCAATCTCATCTCGCCACAAATTGAAGGCGCAGCAACCCTTGCACTGACTTAGAAACCAACGTAACTCTCTGAAGGCTTAACAAGTGCATGCTTAACAACATACATATCAGCAGCTTGATCACAATAGTTAACCTCTTAAAAGCATTTAATATTCCTGCCCCTGCAAGTTTGTCAAACCAATCACAAAGGGGTGCATCATGGGGCCCAGGGAGACATCATGGGGCCAAGGGAGACATCATGGGGCCCAGGGAGACATCATAGGGCCCAGGGAGACATCATGGGGCCAAGGGAAGCGTCATGGGGCCCAGGGGGTGGTGGAAGCCCTGCAATCCCCTGTTGTTCTGTCTACAAGCTCATCTTTGATGATACCAGCCCAAACCAGTACTCCACCTCCACCTTGCTGGCGTCTGAGTCGGACTGGAGCTCTCTACCCTTTACCAATCCAGCCACGGGCCCATCCATCTGGCCCATCAAGACTCACTCTCATTTCATCAGTCCATAAAACCTTAGAAAAATCAGTCTTGAGATATTTCTTGGCCCAGTCTTGACGTTTCAGCTTGTGTGTCTTGTTCAGTGGTGGTCGTCTTTCAGCCTTTCTTACCTTGGCCATGTCTCTGAGTATTGCACACCTTGTGCTTTTGGGCACTCCAGTGATGTTGCAGCTCTGAAATATGGCCAAACTGGTGGCAAGTGGCATCTTGGCAGCTTCACGCTTGACTTTTCTCAGTTCATGGGCAGTTATTTTGCGCCTTGGTTTTTCCACACGCTTCTTGCGACCCTGTTGACTATTTTGAATGAAACGCTTGATTGTTCGATGATCACGCTTCAGAAGCTTTGCAATTTTAACAGTGCTGTATCCCTCTGCAAGATATCTCACTATTTTTTACTTTTCTGAGCCTGTCAAGTCCTTCTTTTGACCCATTTTGCCAAAGGAAAGGAAGTTGCCTAATAATTATGCACACCTGATATAGGGTGTTGATGTCATTAGACCACACCCCTTCTCATTACAGAGATGCACATCATCTAATATGCTTAATTGGTAGTAGGCTTTCGAGCCTATACAGCTTGGAGTAAGACAACATGCATAAAGAGGATGATGTGGTCAAAATACTCATTTGCCTAATAATTCTGCACTCCCTGTAAACATGCTGAATCTATAGTTGTTGCTGAGGTCCATGGTGATGGTGCTGCCCCTGCTGCAGCTGGTCATTGAATTACATACTGCGGAGTTCCACTGCATGTAAGTGAAACTACTACATCCCACCCCCATTCCCTTAACCACCCTAATTACTGAAAATATATCATTAGTTTAATTCATGTTTTGGTCACTATGATTTATTGACTATCATTTAGAGGAATTAAAATGGATGTTTATACCTTATGTTCACACCTTCTGTAAAAACATTATTATTTAGATATATATACCCATGTGCAGGGATAGGCAAGGTGTCCTTCACTAAAACTCTTTACCTTAGAAATTGTCAGCAACAGCCTTGGCTTGTGCCTATCCCTGCACATGGGTCAATTTCTATTGGATGTGTGAAACATTGATTTACATCTTAAAAGTGAATATCACTATATGTACCCTTCATACACAACTATGTGATGTGGTTTAGAGAACATGAATATGTCATAAACATGATGATATTACCTTTTCTGGGCCATTTCCACACAGGCCTTATTATATTTCTCAAAGATATAAGTGTACTAAAACACCCCTCACATGGATGTGGATGACAATTATATGGTAAATAACAAAGGACAAGATTTAGGATTAAATATAACAAGATTTATTTTCTTTTTGGCTTCTTAGATGAGGGGGCTGAGGGGCCTGGAGTGGGTCTCCTGCCTCTCCTGGGTTGTGTTGATTGTGAGGATCCTGCAGGAGTGCTGGCCACAGATGATATGCTCGAGGCAATGTCTTGCTGGTGTGTGAAATGCTCCACCAACACACCCAACAGTTGGTTCTGTTCCCTCCACGGTTATCACTCTGGATTTGCATGTCAGAAATGACTCTAAGCATTTGCTATTGATTTTGGACCATAGCAGTTAAAGATGCTGCCATGTCCCGTTGCAGCTCAATGGAACGCTGTTGTAATGTCTGTTGGCTCCTATAGAACCTGCGTTGGTCCCTCTGCATTCTCTCGCAGGTTGAGGTGAGACTCTCGCAGGTCACTGTTTGCCTCCTCTGTAGGGAAATGTATTCATCGCCCATGGCTGAAGTCTTTTTCATCTTAAAATGAATGCTGTGAAAAAGGTCTATTACACCAGGTTTGTGCAAGACATGCTTGAAGATTGCATACACATGTGGTATGAGTTAAATTCATTTGAAGCTTGCCATTAAGATCAATTTTCAATCACATAATTCCATTCAAAATGCCAAATTTCACAGAATTTGAGACATAAAATCATACTTTTGCCTCAGCAAGGCAACTCTCAAAGGCAAATCAGCCAACGAACGGGATACTCAAGATGTGGTATTTAAGCTGTTATAAAGAAATTTAAAGAATCAGGAGAGGTCCAGGACAAAAAAAGGACTGGAAGGCTAGAAAATCTTTCAAAATCTGATAAGAAGTTTCTCAGAGTTTCTTCATTGAGAGACCAGAAGAGGTCCAGCATCTGGCAGCTTCATCAAGATGCCAAATTGACCCTTCTACAGTCCAAAGAAGCTTGATCAGGAATGGTCTTTGTGGAAGGGTAGCAGCCAAGAAAGCAATTTTCAGAAAGGGAACAGGGTGAAAAGACTAAGATATGCTGAGGCTCACAAAGATTGAACTGAAGATCAGTGGAAAAGAGTATTATGAAGTGACGAATCCAAGTTTGAAATTTTTGTGTCCTATTGTCGACAATATGTGAGAAGAATAGTTGGAGAGAGATTGAAAAATGAGTGCTTGCGGTCTTTAGTGAAACATGGTGGAGGGTCTGTCCGGGTTTGGGGCTGCATTTCTGCCAGTGGTATTGGCGATATGTCCGAATTGATGGGATCATGAATGCTGAAAAGTGCAGACAGGTTTTAATTCCTCATGCCTTTCCTTCTGGAAAGTGCCTGATTGGGAATAGTTTTACTTTTCAGCATGATAACGATCCCAGCACACTGCTAATGCAGTGAAATCATATTTGAAAAAAAAAAAAACAGCTGATAAAACAATGACAGTCATGGACTGGCTTCCACAGGGTCCAAACTGGAATATTATAGAGGCAGTATGGGATCACCTTAACAGAGAAAGAAATAAAAGACAACCTAAATTTTTAGAAGAACTCTGGGAAGTGCTGAAAGAAGAAAGTAAAGTTACAAGGAGCACCGTGGTGAATGTACAAATGTTAAACTTTATTTAGAAATATTTTGCAGGGTTTCCATACCCCGAGAGTACGTTAAAAAAAGTCTGTGCCTAAATTGCCGCTCATCCTATGTGGTGTATCTCATTTCGTGTACACAATGTGCCCTGCAGTATGTGGGGCTTACGACTAGGGAGGCTAGGGTGAGAATAAAAGAACACCTATCAGACATCAGAGCTGGAATTTTGACTACTCCCCTTATTAGGTGAAAGAGAGGCTTTCTGGATCTTTAGGTTGAAAACCAGAGTTCCAGAAGGTCTCAACTCTGAATTTGACCTTATAAATTTCTGGTAGTTCTCTTCATTGCTTGATATTATGTTACAATATTCCAAAACATATTTAATTGGTAAAAATATATCCACATTGGCACCTTATGTTTATTAGGATGGCACCCCTGACACATAACCAGTTGGCCCTATCACACTTATCATTATACTCTGAGCAAAATGCAGGGATTATCTCTTTTGTTTGTCAAAATAGAGCATTCCTGGGGGGCGTGGCTAGGCAGTGACCATGATAAGTCAAACTTTATGAAGCTCTCTGAATTCTACTTCTCAAACTTTAAAAAAAAAACATATGTAGATCTAATTTACTTTACCCCAGATCCAGCCTATACCAAAGCCATTGTGTGGGGTGAGCTGGATACCTCATTCGGATTCCCAGAGATCGGATTTAGCCTCCTGAGAGCACTGCCTAAAGCTTCTAATACAAACCCCCCCCCTACCGGCCGCTTGCGTTAAGGCGGTACCAATCTGAATAGCAAAGCTGAGACCACACTGCTGCATCCAACTTCTTCATGGAGGGAGACCTGCTTTAACTGGCACATAAGCTGCTAATGGAACTAGATCGGAAGATGGATAATTGCTTCAGAAACCTCACGCATACCATGTGAACCGCCTGTGGAGAGATACTTGCACACCTAAAATGGCGGAGCATGGAGAGACAGCTTCACACAAAACAGAGCCTCAAGCTACCGCAAAGGTCCACCCCACAGATGATACAGAAGTCACCTTCTTAAAGGCCATAGAGGCAAAGGTGACAAGTAACCCAGCGCTACTTAAGAGCAGTCTCACCCTCAATGCCTCCATTACACAGCGGGAGAGATACCACGCTGCAACCAAGAGGGACTTACCCGCACCCTACAGAGCAACTCGAGGTCTAGAGTCATGGATTTTGCGGATGCCTATCTGGTATGCTAATGGGGCAGTTAGCTTAGACCTTTGGACAATTTTTATTGCGGCCCCCTGTCCCTGGTCCCTCAGAAACGGAGCCAATGTCATATTGCACTGCTGTGCTGCCCTTTTCGTTCCAGAGAAAGCTGAGCAGGCCCACAGCCCCTCCAGGACACATACTCCAGACCCTCATTGAGAACCGGAGAGGGCTGAGACTTATTCAGAACCTGACGACTTCTTAGCAGCCCTTTAGTTATGAGATCCGCAGTGTGTTGCCTGCATAGGATTTGACTAGGGGGAAGCCGTTAGTAAATAAGCTAACCTCGGACGACCTGTCACAGAAGTGTATTACAAACTTCACATCTCATATTATTATACCTACGTGACTGGAATCTAGTTATGAAGACTGTACAGTCTGATCCCCAGAGGTTTCTCTCTTCTACACAAATGACCCTTTGAATCTTACAAACTGGTTTTATTACTATATAATGTTTTTTGATGCATACTGTATATATGTATATATATATACAGTGGGGCAAAAAAGTATTTAGTCAGCCACCAATTGTGCAAGTTCTCCCACTTAAGAAGATGAGAGAGGCCTGTAATTTTCATCATAGGTATACCTCAACTATGAGAGACAAAATGTGGAAGCAAATCCAGACAATCACATTGTCTGATTTGGAAAGAATTTATTTGCAAATTATGGTGGAAAATAAGTATTTGGTCAATATCAAAAGTTCATCTCAATACTTTGTTATATATCCTTTGTTGGCAATGACAGAGGTCAAACGTTTTCTGTAAGTCTTCACAAGGTTGTCACACACTGTTGCTGGTATGTTGGCCCATTCCTGCATGCAGATCTCCTCTAGAGCAGTGATGTTTTGGGGCTGTCGCTGGGCAACACAGACTTTCAACTCCCTCCAAAGGTTTTCTATGGGGTTGAGATCTGGAGACTGGCTATGCCACTCCAGGACTTTGAAATGCTTCTTACGAAGCCACTCCTTCATTGCCCGGGCAGTGTGTTTGGGATCATTGTCATGCTGAAAGACCCAGCCACGTTTCATCTTCAATGCCCTTGCTGATGGAAGGAGGTTTGGACTCAAAATCTCACGATACATGGCCCCATTCATTCTTTCATATACACGAATAGGTTGTTCTGTTCCCTTTGCAGAGAAATAGCCCCAAAGCATGATGTTGCCACCCCCATGCTTCACAGTAGATATGGTGTTCTTTGGTTGCAACTCAGCATTCTCTCTCCTCCAAACAGTTCTACTTTGGTTTCATCTGACCATATGACATTCTCCCAATCCGCTTCTGGATCATCCAAATGCTCTCTAGCATACTTCAGACGGGCCCGGACGTGTACTGGCTTAAGCAGGGTGACACGTCTGGCACTGCAGGATCTGAGTCCCTGGCGGCGTAGTGTGTTACTGATGGTAGCCTTTGTTACGTTGGTCCCAGCTCTCTGCAGATCATTCACTAGGTCCACCCGTGTGGTTCTGGGATGTTTGCTCAGCGTTCTTGTGATCATTTTGATCCCACGGTGTGAGATCTTGCGTGGAGCCCCAGATCGAGGGAGATTATCAGTGGTCTTGTATGTCTTCCATTTTCTAATTATGCTCCCACAGTTGATTTCTTCACACCAAGCTGCTTGCCTATTGCAGATTCAGTCTTCCCAGCCTGGTGCAGGTCTACAATTTTGTTTCTTGTGTCCTTCGACAGCTCTTTGGTCTTCACCATAGTGGAGTTTGGAGTGTGACTGTTTGAGGTTGTGGACAGGTGTATTTTATACTGATAACAAGTTCAAACAGGTGCCATTAATGAAGGTAATGAGTGGAGGACAGAGGAGCCTCTTAAAGAAGAAGATACAGGTCAGTGGGAGCCAGAAATCTTGCTTGTTTGTAGGTGACCAAATACTTATTTTCCACCATAATATGCAAATAAATTCTTTCCAAATCAGACAATGTGATTGTCTGGATTTGTTTCCACATTTTGTCTATCATAGTTGAGGTATACCTATGATGAAAATTACAGGCCTCTCTAATCTTCTTAAGTGGGAGAACTTGCACAATTGGTGGCTGACTAAATACTTTTTTGCCCCACTGTATATGGCATTATGGTGGCTCTTATCTTACTCAGCAGAATGTTCCTTTGCAGTTATATGCTTTAATTACCTGTACCTTATAATCACATTATATCCCTCTTAAGCCATCAAACTATCAGGTAGTCTTAATTCTACCTACAGCAAATACATTTTTTCCCTTCCCCCAGAATTGGCGACATTAGGCCATGTTGACTATATCTATCTTCACTTCATAGTATACAGGTATACCATGCAGTATGCAACTTTTCTCTCTAAAATACCCCCCCACACTCTACTGCTAGTAGTTAGTAATACATGAGGATTCAATCCCCATGCTGACTTCTATCTCATACTGAAGGCTGTCACCCTCTCTTATTTTTCATATTACTGCCTTCAGCTGAGGGATTCTTATCCAGTTCTCACTCTGGTTTAATGTTCTAACCCATCATACTATATTATCGTTGCCCATGTATTGTGAATAGAAAGTATTGTTTTTACGGTAGAAGTTTGTATTAGTAGATACTGCCAGATGATATTTCTACCACACCTTCAAACTATGTCACATCAGCTACAGGACCACCATGTCACCATAGTTCCCTATACTCTTACATATGTTCAGATGGTTTTCCTAGCACCTTTCTGACCCCACAATCACGCCCCTTTAGGTCTCCAAACCCCAGAGGAAATTTCCCACCATAATATGACTTAGCTTACCCAGTGATCCCATAGTAATAGAATCCTATAGGATTGGACTATCCTTATATAGACACTCACTCCCTTCCCCATTATGTAATTTTAGGTTTCATGGTCCCCCTGAGTAGCATTGATGTTATATCTCAATACCCCTTTTCAAAATGGAGTATTGCTGTTCCCCTTAATGTGTTCCTGCACAACTCATTTATTACACTATCCTCAGCTGGCGTTACAATGCTTCTCTTAGCATTCCAACTGTAAACCACCAAAGACACGGGGGAAAGTCGATCTTGCTAGTTACCCATTACCTCTTAACTTTACATAATCTCACTGTATTAGTTATACTAACACTCCGCAACTTCGGTATCCTGCAGTTAACGGACACCCTATTGATTCATACAGTGCCTATGTTTAATCTCTCCAAGCTAAGAGGTACATTGTCTATACTCTCTATATCTCTCAGCTCTATTTTCCTCTTTTCTCCTTTCTCTGTTATTGTTGCACAATATAACATTATAAATCAAGGTGATTTCTGATGAACAGAGCTATATCCATCACTAAGTATACGTATGATTCACGGCTGTCTGATTATGGTCTGGGGTGACTACCGTCTCTCCTCCCTCAATTTCAGAGGTCTCAGTTTTCCCAGTAGAATTATAATTATATTATTTCCTATATATTTATTTTTACACTAAATAACAGTTACTAACCCCCTCCCTATAACAAAGATCGGCTCTGCCCCACTGATTTCCCCACCCATGTTTATTATCAAGGCCCAATAATGGCCTATACAATTGTCGATTTCCCATATAATTCTTCAGCAACCCTCTTTGGTCCAAGTGTGATGTCTAAGTACAACTGGGAACCATAACCAATATATAAAAATGAGGTTCCATTTTTTAGCTCTTTAGGCCACATTACTCCTTTCATACGGTGCCACTTCTGGCTGTTTATGTACACTGTTTCCCTAGCTCATATTGTTTACTATTTCCTCCAGAGGTCCAAAAATGATTATACATAACATATGGGCCTCAATTTATCAAAGTCTGGCGGACCTGATCCGACAGTGCGGATCAGGTCTGCCAGACCTCGCTGAATACGGAGAACAATACGCTCTCCGTATTCAGCATTGCACCAGCAGTTCACAAGAGCTGCTAGTGCAACGCCGCCCCCTGCTGACTCGCGACCAATCGGCCGGGAGGTGTCAATCAACCCGATCGTATTCGATTGGGTTGATTTCCGGCGATGTCTGTCCGCCTGCTCAGAGCAGGGGAACAGGGTTATGAAGCAGTGGCCTTTAGAAACAGGGGCCCACAAGCTCCGTTCGGAGCTTGATAAATGGGCCCCTTTGGCTCTTCTTCCTACAATATGTATAATTTAGGTCCATAAGTGACCGTACTAGCCCTTGAGGACTCACAAATCATGGAACAGAAGTTTTGCTCATTTATGTCCAGCTCACCTCCTGTAGTTTTAATTAATACCCACCTTTAAAGTGAATGTCAATTTTGATGCTAAAGTGCCCATTTTTTTAAAATTCGATTAAAAGCAGGGGCACTTTAATTCATCAAAATTTACATTTCACTCCTGTTGTGAAAAAAAAAAGACCTTTTAATCTTCACTGCAGCTCCAGCTTCCTCCGGTCGTTGCAAGCCATTTCTGACGTCAGAAATGATGGATAGGCCATCCTCCAATCACGGCTTCCCCCCCGGGGGAATCAGTGTCTGATTCAATGCCGTGATTTGAGGAAGCCAGATTCCTCATTTTAGACCCAGGAAGAGGCTTTGCGACGGGTGGAGGAAGCTGGAGCTGTTGTGAAGATTAAAAGGTAATTTTTTTTTCTCAACAGGAGTGAAATGTAAATTTTGATGAATTAAAGTGCCCCTTTTTTTAATGGAATTTTTAAAAAAACGGGCACTTTAGCATCAAAATTGACATTCACTTTAATATAATTTTTAGGGTTCAACAGACTAGATACACCTATGCATGCGGCAGCTCTATTTTCAAGGTTCTCTTCTTTTGATCAAGTTGTAATGTCCTTACTACATACTGATGTTTCCTAAATCATTACCGTTGTAATATGTGATTACCTCAATAAAAAAATATAAAAAAAAAATTGTATGTAATTACTCATGAATAAATCGTATTAAATGTGAAAAAATAAAATAAAGCATTCCTACAACAAGGCAGTCAAATAAGACGTACACCAGTTGCAGGCAATTGGAATATTAGGGGATATAGATGTATATATCAGGGGCTCGATCCGATAAAAATCGTCGCCCGCAAAAGCTGGCGACGCCAATATTTGCGCTGGTTTGGTATCCTATATACGGCGTAACTTAGAAGTTACGCGCGTAGATTTCTGGCGTCGCCCGTAGTTTTTTGGGCCATAGACTGACATACAAAACACGCGCAGTTTGGTATCCAATATACGGCGTAAGTACTTACGCGCGCAGATTTCAGAAAATCTACTCCAATCTCATCTCGCCACAAATTGAAGGCGCAGCAACCCTTGCACTGACTTAGAAACCAACGTAACTCTCTGAAGGCCTAACAAGTGCATGCTTAACAACATACATATCAGCAGCTTGATCACAATAGTTAACCTCTTAAAAGCATTTAATATTCCTGCCCCTGCAAGTTTGTCAAACCAATCACAAAGGGGTGCATCATGGGGCCCAGGGAGACATCATGGGGCCAAGGGAGACATCATGGGGCCCAGGGAGACATCATGGGGCCCAGGGAGACATCATGGGGCCATGGAGACATCATGGGGCCAAGGGAGACATCATGGGGCCCAGGGAGACATCATGGGGCCAAGGGAGACATCATGGGGCCCAGGGAGACATCATGGGGCCAAGGGAGATGTCATGGGGCCCAGGGGGTGGTGGAAGCCCTGCAATCCCCTGTTGTTCTGTCTACACATGCTGAATCTATAGTTGTTGCTGAGGTCCATGGTGATGGTGCTGCCCCTGCTGCAGCTGGTCATTGAATTACATACTGCGGAGTTCCACTGCATGTAAGTGAAACTACTACATCCCACCCCCATTCCCTTAACCACCCTAATTACTGAAGATATATCATTAGTTTAATTCATGTTTTGGTCACTATGATTTATTGACTATCATTTAGAGGAATGAAAATGGATGTTTATACCTTATGTTCACACCTTCTGTAAAAACATTATTATTTAGATATATATACCCATGTGCAGGGATAGGCAAGGTGTCCTTCACTAAAACTCTTTACCTTAGAAATTGTCAGCAACAGCCTTGGCGTGTGCCTATCCCTGCACATGGGTCAATTTCTATTGGATGTGAGAAACATTGATTTACATCTTAAAAGTGAATATCACTATATGTACCCTTCATACACAACTATGTGATGTGGTTTAGAGAACATGAATATGTCATAAACATGATTATATTACCTTTTCTGGGCCATTTCCACACAGGCCTTATTATATTTCTCAAAGATATTAGTGTACTAAAACACCCTTCATATGGATGTGGATGACAATTATATGGTAAATAACAGAGGACAAGATTTAGGATTAAATATAACAAGATTTATTTTCTTTTTGGCTTCTTAGATGAGGGGGCTGAGGGGCCTGGAGTGGGTCTCCTGCCTCTCCTGGGTTGTGTTGATTGTGAGGATCCTGCAGGAGTGCTGGCCACAGATGATATGCTCGAGGCAATGTCCTGCTGGTGTGTGAAATGCTCCACCAACACACCCAACAGTTGGTTCTGTTCCCTCCATCGGTTATCACTCTGGATTTGCATGTCAGAAATGACTCTAAGCATTTGCGATTGGTTTTGGACCATAGCAGTTAAAGATGCTGCCATGTCCCATTGCAGCTCAATGGAACGCTGTTGTAATGTCTGTTGGCTCCTATAGAACCTGCGTTGGTCCCTCTGCATTCTCTCGCAGGTTGAGGTGAGACTCTCGCAGGTCACTGTTTGCCTCCTCTGTAGGGAAATGTATTCATCGCCCATGGCTGAAGTCAGTGGATCCATGGGCTCTTCCCCAGCAGGGACTCTAGGCACCGGTTCCATTTCTATATCCTCAGCTGGTGATGCAGGCTGTGTAATCTCAGCTGGGGGTGCAGGCCCAGGAATCTCAGCTGGAGATGCAGGCCGAGGAATCTCAGCTGGGGGTTCAGGCCCAGGAATCTCAGCTGGGGGTGCAGGCCGAGGAATCTCAGCTGGGGGTGCAGGCCGAGGAATCTCAGCTGGGGGTGCAGGCCCAGGAATCTCAGCTGTGGGTGCAGGCTGTGGAATCTCAGCTGGTGGAGCTCTTCCAACTGCAGCCGATGGTGCAGATGTCCGGATGGACTGGTAGAATCCCGGAGTGACATGATATTGTTGGGGGGGTAAAGACATCTACCCTTCGGGGCTGGCTTGGCTCCCCCTCCAAGCCAAAGGAATAGTCCTCCGGCCAGGGCTCCTGCCAGGTATCCTCCTGTAATGCTGGCGGCATAACATTGGGATTATCAATTGAGGCAGTCCAACCCAGGTCATGCCTGGCATACTCCTGTTGGACTCTCCGGACCGGTGGTCGAGGTGGAGACATACTTTGTTCCTGTGCTGGAGGGGGATGCATGGGCGTTGGCACCCTGGTGACTGGAGGTTCTGTGGAGGAGTCAAATGATGAGAGGGATTAGTACAGTCAGATATATATCCATGTGGGCATACAATGTACATGCTAGGGCCTATCCACATTCTCATGTCAAACTCTATAACATGCATGTGCACATTGAGATTTGTGATATGAGGGTTTTTAATATGCAAAGTATACATGTATGTGCTTCATACAATAGTTCTGTGTACATGTCAGTGATGGAGAAAATGTGTTCTTTAAGTGACACTATGGTTGTGATGACTATAGTGTCCATTTACTGAAAAATCTATATGTGTCTTGTGGCCTGTGTTACTCTGAGATATGTTAGTATTTCACTATTCCACCTAATATCATGAATTTCAATGTGTTAAGTAGCATTAAATGGACATTAAACTCATTTTGATTCTTTCATGATTCAGCTAGAGCATGCAATTGTAAACAACTTTGTAATTTACTTCCATTACCTAATTTGCTTCATTCTCTTGATATTCTTAGCTGAAAAGCATTTCTAGATAGGCTCAGAAGCTGCTGATTGTTGGCTGCACATCAATGCCTCGTGTGATTGCCTCACCCATGTGCATTGATATTTAATAAACAAATATTAAGAAAATAATGAAGCAAAATAGATAACAGAAGTAAATTAGGATGTTGTTGAAAACTGTATTCTCTATCTGAATAATGAACTAAAAATATTTTGTTTCATGTCCCTTTAATGTTAAATCTCATTGTAGATGTTTTTGTTAGTAGGCAAAATACCATGCTCCTCATTGTGTACATGAATGTGTGACAAAATAGGATGTTATAACTCAAATACATCTAATACTGGTGTGTGGGATGTTACTCACCAGCATGCTGCGCTGATGTTGCAATCCCTGAGTCACGAGCCCCTGGAAGTCCACGGACTGCTGTGACGCTCAGGGACCTACAAATCAGCTCCTACCAATCGTTGTATTCCGCCTCATAGTGAGGCCCACCTCCTGTTGCCCTCTGGGACATTGCTTCTTGGCCCATCTTCTCCTTAACTCTCCTCTTACAGTCATTCCACCTCTTCTTTAGGCCATCCACATTCCTCCTCTCAAATCAAATTCGGTGGATTAGTGCGCGCTAAAGGAAGGTATTGCTAAACACTACTCTAAAGATACAATCTCTGTATGTATCAAAAACAAGTTAATAACCAAATAGTGAAGCCAAAGCTTCAAGATAGAGAAAGTGCGCTAACAAGCTGAAAGTATACACACCATATAAGGAATTGAAGTCAAAATTTAATAAACATATAGAATAAGATACACAAATATATACACTAAAAATAGGGACGTCTCCCTGTAATGTAAATACAACTAGGAAAAAATCCTAATGAAAAAACAGGTTAAAACCTATAAATGATGAATAATGCAGGTACTAATTGATAATCTATAACATAAAAAAGATATAGCATAAAAATGATAATTAAAAGATATGGCATAACAGTGATATCATAAAATAAAACTTAAAAGACAAGCACCAAGTTCATATGTATCAACACAGTGCAGGTGGCCTATGCAAATGAATGCCGATATTGGAACAGTGGAAAGAAAATAACGGCTTGTACCACAAATAGATACAGTTTACTGTACCGTAAGTCAAGAGAGTGTTCAGAGGGTGTTACAGAGGAGAAGAA
This sequence comes from Bombina bombina, assembly GCF_027579735.1. NCBI lineage: Eukaryota > Metazoa > Chordata > Amphibia > Anura > Bombinatoridae > Bombina > Bombina bombina. The sequence continues at coordinate 256,899,947 of NC_069499.1, read as the reverse complement.
ATCCTTCGGTCAAGGCTTGGACCGCGGCTGCAGTAACTGCCGTTCCTGGAGATAGAAGTGTGCAAACCTCTGACGTCACAGGCTTCTCATCGGCTCCTCTCAGGGTGTTTACTCGCTGCTCCAGCAGCGTAAAGGAAAAGCAGCTGATTGCTGTGTCCTGGTGGGAACTTTCTGTGAAGGCAGACTTGGCTGCTGTAGGTATGTTTAATGATCCAATACAATAGTGGGGCACAAGTCATCCCTCACCTTGGGATATTCAAAGATGCTGGTAACCCGGGTTTAAAGTTGCAGTACAAGCTGTACTGAAATATCCCTTGCTGTTTCAAAGTCACAGTGTCACAGTGTCACAAATGCAAGCGACGCGTTTCGCCCTCCCTTTATCAAGATGCATGTGACAGGTAACTGGGAGCCTTTTAAATGATCCATTTGGTTTTGATTGGTTGGTGGATTCAGTTGTAAAGGTAACACCCTCCAGGTAATTAAGGTGGTATCTCTTTTGCTTTCACTTACAGATATAATTCTAAACCAAAAAATACTTTTACAGAATATAAAATATCTACCATGGGTGCACTAATGTGTTAAAAAAAGAGAGGGGTATTTATATAGCGAGTTTAGTAGAAAAAAAAAAAAAAAAAAAAAAAAGAATTATATAAAAAATATATATCAGTGCATGATAATTAGGAGTGAGTGAATGAATGAATATATAGCGGTGTATTCAAAATTCCAGAGCTAAAAAAGTGGTTATACGTATCGCTCTTAAAAATAAGTAAAGTTATTTTTAAGAGCGATACGTATAACCACTTTTTTAGCTCTGGAATTTTGAATACACCGCTATATATTCATTCATTCACTCACTCCTAATTATCATGCACTGATATATATTTTTTATATAATTCTTTTCTTTTTTTTTCTACTAAACTCGCTATATAAATACCCCTCTCTTTTTTTAACACATTAGTGCACCCATGGTAGATATTTTATATTCTGTAAAAGTATTTTTTGGTTTAGAATTATATCTATAAGTGATTAATCCTACAAATTCAATACGGTTTTATGGTTATGATACCACTGATAGTGTTAATGTATTACACAGATATATGTATTTTTTATGGAAATGTTCTTCTATATTAGACATGCACAAAGAATCTTTAATGACTGAATGAAGCATATACCACCTTAAGTACCTGGAGGGTGTTACCTTAACAACTAAAGAATAACAATCTCAAAGGTGAAAGCAAAAGAGATACCACCTTAATTACCTGGAGGGTGTTACCTTTACAACTGAATCCACCAACCAATCAAAACCAAATGGATCATTTAAAAGGCTCCCAGTTACCTGTCACATGCATCTTGATAAAGCCCAAGGGAGGGCGAAACGCGTCGCTTGCATTTGTGACACTGTGACACTGTGACTTTGAAACAGCAAGGGATATTTCAGTACAGCCTGTACTGCAACTTTAAACCCGGGCTACCAGCATCTTTGAATATCCCAAGGTGAGGGATAACTTGTGCCCCACTATTGTATTGGATCATTAAACATACCTACAGCAGCCAAGTCTGCCTTCACAGAAAGTTCCCACCAGGACACAGCAATCAGCTGCTTTTCCTTTACGCTGCTGGAGCAGCGAGTAAACACCCTGAGAGGAGCCGATGAGAAGCCTGTGACGTCAGACGCCGACTCACATGTGCAGAGGTTTGCACACTTCTATCTCCAGGAACGGCAGTTACTGCAGCCGCGGTCCAAGCCTTGACCGAAGGATTTCTTCTCCTCGGTAACACCCTCTGAACACTCTCTTGACTTACGGTACAGTAAACTGTATCTATTTGTGGTACAAGCCGTTATTTTCTTTCCCTGTTCCAATATCGGCATTCATTTGCATACGGCCACCTGCACTGTGTTGATACATATGAACTTGGTGCTTGTCTTTTAAGTTTTATTTTATTTTATGATATCACTGTTATGCCATATCTTTTAATTATCATTTTTATGCTATATCTTTTTTATGTTATAGATTATCAATTAGCATCTGCATTATTCATCATTTATAGGTTTTAACCTGTTTTTTCATTAGGATTTTTTCCTAGTTGTATTTACATTACAGGGAGACGTCCCTATTTTTAGTGTACATATTTGTGTATCTTATTCTATATGTTTATTAAATTTTCACTTCAATTCCTTATATGGTGTGTATACTTTCAGCTTGTTAGCGCACTTTCTCTATCTTGAAGCTTTGGCTTCACTATTTGGTATTCACATTCCTCCTCTGCTGGGACACTCCATTAAAGGCCTCCACCACCTTCTGCCAGCCATCTTTACACCTACGGGCAACTCCTTTACCCTTCTCTTGGCCAAAGAGGGCAGTATGGTTCTCCAGGACAGCCTGGACTAGAGCGAGGTTTTCTGCGAATGTGAAGTTAGTGCACCTCATACGCTCCTCGTCCTGGGCCACCTGGCTCCCTCCCTGGGATGTCCCTGGTGTGGGTTCCTCCCTATCCTCTCCCTCCTCCCCCCTTCTATCCACATGTGCACCCTCTATCCCTCTTCTGAGTGTGCTTGGCCTTGGGGCAACCCCACTCCCATCCTCCCTTCTGGCTCTCCCTCTCCCCACTCCGCTCACTCCCTGACGGGGACCCTGCTGCTCCTCCTGTCCATAATCCTCTCCCTGTAACTCCCCTTCCCTCCTCCCCCCAGCCCTAGCTCTCCCTGACATCCTCACACTACACACACTCACACTCACTCCCACTTCAATCACACACAATCACAACCAAACACTCAGCCTTTCAAACTGTAAAAGATAAATAAAATCTGTAAGGTGTTATAAAAAAAAGTGTTGTGTATTTTGTATATGTGTGTATGCAAAATGTGTGCAATATGTAAAAAAGTTACAGTAATGTACAAGCTTAACAAATCCACAAAATCGACCTAACTAAATATTATGCAATGCGCCTCTCTCTCTACTCTAACGACTTTCTCCTACTCACTGTAGTGTGCTGTAGCTCCAAGAACCAACCAAACACACTAAAGAAAATGGCGGCTATGCAGGGGTTTAAGTATGAATTTTGATTCTCGTCATTACGTGGCGCATCTCTTAGAACTGGCATAATTTTTTACGAGTCGTAGGCTAATTTGCATAAAACTACACTTTATTGAGAGTTTACGTGAACAAAATACTGGCGCAAGTACTTCGACGACTAAAATGTGTATTTGCGCACATTTTAGCTGCTCGCCGGTTTTTCATACTTATGCCAGTTTAGCATCTGACGGCACTGGATATTGGATAGCTCGAGTTGCGAGCTGAAACTGCGGGCGACGCGGGTTCCCTCGCTTGCACCGCAAACTATGCCGTATATCGGATCGCGCCCCAGGATTTAAGATAGGGATAATTCCTAAACACTAATTGAATGGTAATACATAGGTTACAAAATACCCCTTTGACATTTAAGAAAGGATGGGGTTGTGCATTTAAGTACATAGATGTAAGGAATGTGCCAATGCATACTTGCCAACTGTCCCGTTTTTGCCGGGACAGTCCCGGAATTTGGGACCGGGTCCCGGCCATTTAAATGTCCCGGACTGTCCCGGCAACTCGGCAAGAGTAGCAGGCTGCAGTGCTTTTTTTTAGTTTTTTGAGCTAACACAGTACTTGCGCGTCCGCGATCGTGACACTCTGATGCCTCCCCTCCTTTGAATTTGTAATCTCAGCAGCAGCGAATCAGCGATGAGCAGGCGTGATGTCACCAGGCCGCATCTCACGTGACCCCGCGTTGCCGCTCACTAGAGCACTTAGGAGCGTGTAGTTCTCACAGGAACACGCGGCAGCAGGCTGGAGGACTGTCACTGTCTGTCTGACAAAGTGAGCAGCTGAGAGAGAGTGTCACTCGCTGTCGCACACCGGGCCCCGTTAATCCTCTGACTTGAGGCGCCGCGCTGCCTATCTGCCAGAGAGTGAGTTGAGACAGAGAGGTGAGACTGGCTGCCTGCTGCTGCGCATATTATGAACCTGCTCTCAGGCTGCAATAAAAAGTTTTAGGCACTCTGGCTAGGCTGCTAAACGTACCGTGAAACAGACAATGAAATCAGAATTATTAATTATTTAAAAAAAATAATACATTTGTGACTTAAGTAAGTTTTATTTGTCACCCTGGCTCACTGATATTTTTTAGGAAATGATCTGCCACAGTTATATGCAGTTTATTTGTTATATCTCTGCTGGTAGAGATATTTTTCAGTAAAGTTAAGCTTCTTAATTTTTGAATTACCCTGGCTGATATTAGCAAATGATCTGCCACTGTTACTTTATTTGTTATTATAATCTGTTGGTTCTGTAAGTACAGAGATGCAGTACCCTTCTGAAGCTTTACTACAAAATATCTGTACTTACAGAACCAACAGATTAGATCATAACAAATAAACTGTATATAACAGTGGCAGATCATTTGCTATAGCCAGGGTAATTAAAAAATTAAGAAGCTTTACTGAAAAATATCTCTACCAGCAGATTATATAACAAATAAAATAACAGCTGAGTGGCATATTATTTGCAAATAGCATTGAGATAGGCATTCTATGTCCCCCCTGCATAATATATAGCCCCCATGTGTCACCCAGAATATAATATATAGCCCCCATCCACCCTTCATAATATTTTGACCCTTAGTGCTAACCCTGCATAAATATATGCCCCCCATGTGCCCCTCTACATAATATATGCCCCCTGCACAATGTCTGACCCCCATATGCCCCCCCTGCATAATATCTGGTCCCTAATGTGCCCCTTGCAAAATATTTGTCCCCTATGTTCCCCTTGCATAATTGCTGGCCCCCATTATGTGCCACCTTACTAATATCCCCATATGTCCCCCCTGCACAATGTCTGGACCCAATGTTCCCCCTGCATAATATCTTATATCTTGTCCCCATATGCCCACCTCCACAGTGTCTGGCCCCTATGTGCCCCCCTGCATAACATATGGCCCACTTGAGCCTCGCATCACACAACTAAAAATCCCACACTCTGCAAAATGTTGCCACTTCCTGCAGCAGAGGGCAGGAAAATGTGTATAGCCAGAGTGCCAGCTGTTTGTACAGGGTGTATATAACCAGTCTGCTGGTGCTATAACTCCTTATTAGCTGCTCTAGAATTCTCCCTGTAGTATGACTGTATATAGAAACAAATGCTACATATAATCAGTTGTCTCTTTATAACACACCGTGCTATAAATATTCATGTTATAGCTTTGCTTATTATGACCACCTCTTCTCGCAGGGCATTTTGATAGTGTTTCACCACTAGGGTGTTAGTTCATGTGTCATATAGATAACACTGTGCTTACGCATGGGGAGTTCCAGGCAGTCAGCTCTTATTGGCTAAAATGGATTTCTGTCAAAAGAACTGAAATAAGGGGGCAGTTTCCTGTGGCTTAGATACAAGGTATTTACAGAGGAAAAACGTGTATTAAAGGGACCGTAAACACCAGAATTTATGTTGTTTAAAAAGGTAGATAATCCCTTTATTACCCATTCCCCAATTTCGCATAACCAACACAGTTATAATAATATACTTTTTACCTCTGTGATTACCTTGTATCTATGCCTCTGCAAACTGCCCCCTTATTTCAGTTCTTTTGACAGACATGCATTTTTAGCCAATCAGTGCTTGCTCTTAGGAGCTTCACGTGCCGGAGCTCAATGTTATCTATATGGAACACATGAACTAACACCCTCTAGTGGTGAAAAACTGTCAAAATGCTTTCCGATTAGAGGCAGTCTTCAAGGTCTAAGAAATTAGCACATGATTTAGATTTCAACTAAGAATATCAAGAGAACAAAGCAAAATTGGTAATACAAGTAAATTGGAAAGTTGTTTAAAATGGCATGCCCTATTTAAATCATGAAAGATTTATTTTGACTTTACTGTCCCTTTAATATAACTGTGTTGGTTATGCAAAACTAGGGAATATGTAATAAATGAATTATCTATCTTTTAAAACAATACAAATTCTGGTGTACACTGTCCTATTAATACACTTTTTACCTCTGTGATTACCTTGTATCTAAGTATCTTCTAACGGCCCCCTGATCACATGACTGTGACTATTTATTATCTATTGAGTTGCATTTAGTACTGTGTGAAAACATTATCTATATGGCCCACATAAACTTCTCAGGCGTGAAAACATTATTATCTATATGGCCCACATGAACTATCAGTCTCACGTTGTGAAAAGCAAATACCAAAGCATGTGATTAAGAGGCTGTCTATAGAGCCTTTGAAACAGACAGAAATTTAGAGGTTTAAATGTTATAAAGTATATTAATATAACAATGTAGGTTGTTGTGCAAAGCTGGGGAATGGGTAGTAAAGGCGTTATCTGTCTTTTTAAAAGATAACAATTTTTGTGTAGACTGTGTCTTTAATGGAGGGCGTCAAAATGCACCTTCGCCTGTGTACACAAAAATCCTTGCACCGGCCCTGAAAGTATTCTCATGCTAGGGACACTCTACTTTCCACTTCCACTAGTGCAGATATATTCAAAGCTACATACTTATTTTTATTGATTTACAAAGATCATGTCTGAGTCAAAGCTAGAAAAGTGGAACACCCACAGCTGATTAGATCACTTTTAAAACTTTGACACAGAATGCCCATTGTAATTACTAACTTCTAAAGTTCTAATATGGGTTGAGTGCTTTGCTCAAGATAGGCTGTTATTTATTGGGGCGTATTTGTCATTGTCTCCCTAGCCATGTATGATTAGACATTGAACTACAGCGTTGTATATTTTATGTTATATTCTTTATAATTTAGCAAATTTCTCCTCTGTCAATTTTTTTTATGCAGTAAAGGTTATTGGTGATGAGTTCCACTTGATTGATTTGACTGAGAATTACTAATAAGGTTAATTTACGCACTGGTAATAGATTGTGTAAGAATATTTGTAAGGAAATTAAGCAGTATTTATCAACCTCCTTTCTTAAGTATTTGCCTCTATTGCATCTGTTTGGTAACAAACACAATTTTCCATAATGGAGCTGATCATCATTTTCCCCTGCGGCTCATCAGGAGTACCTCATAGGGTGCCAAAGATATAACCTTTATTTTAAAGGGACACTAAAGCCACATGTTTTCTTTCATGTTTCAGATAGAGCATGACATTTTAAGCAACTTTCTATTTTACATAGTAACATAGTAACATAGTAGATAAGGTTGAAAAAAAGACTGAAGTCCATCGAGTTCAACCTATACAAATCTAAAATACTTACAAAAAGCTCCAGTTAAGCTTAAATAACCCCATTAAAATGTGACCCATTTAATACTAGCAATCATATCCATGAATTTTGTTAGTATACAGAAACTTATCCAGACTATTTTTAAATGTATCTATGGTATTGGCATTCACTACCTCCTTTGGTAATGAGTTCCACAATTTTATTGCTCTCACAGTGAAAAAACGTTTCCGTTGCAGGAGATTAAATCTCCTTTCCTCCAACCTTAAATTATGACCTCTTGTCAGAAACAATTTTCTTGGAATAAACAGAGCTTCTGCCATCTCTGTATATGGGCCTTGAATATATTTATATAAAGTAATCATGTCACCTCTCAAGCGCCTTTTTTCTAAAGAAAACAGACCCAGTTTGGCTAGCCTCTCCTCATAGGTTAATTTCTCCAATCCCCTTATTAGCTTTGTGGCCCTTCTCTGAACTTTTTCTAGTTCTGCAATATCTTTTTTAGCAATTGGTCCCCAGAACTGCACTCCAAACTCAAGGTGAGGTCTTACCAGGGCTTTATATAATGACAGAATTATGCTTTCCTCCCTTGAATCAATACCTCTTTTAATACATGCTAGTATCTTATTAGCCTTTGAAGCCGCTGCCCTGCATTGTGCACCCATCTTTAGCTTGTTATCTATTACTACTCCCAAATCCCTTTCCTCCTGTGTTTGGCTAAGTCTTGTCCCATTTAAAAAATACGTAGCCTGCTTATTTTTACTTCCAAAATGTAGAACCTTGCATTTTTCCGTATTAAATCTCATTTTCCATTCACTTGCCCATAGTTCTAATTTTAGCAAATCCCTTTGTAAAGACAGTTCGTCCTGCTCTGACCTTATGACCTTACTTAACTTAGTATCATCTGCAAAAATAGAGATGTCGCTATTTAATCCTTGCTCCAAGTCATTTATAAAAATATTAAAAAGAACAGGGCCCAGTACTGATCCCTGGGGGACGCCACTGATTACCTTTGTCCAATCTGAGTATGATCCATTTACTACTACTCGTTGCTCCCTATCTTTTATCCAGTTATTTATCCATGAGCTAACATTTTCAGCTATTCCCAGTCCCTTAATTTTGTGCATTAATCTCTCATGTGGCACTGTATCAAATGCCTTTGCAAAATCTAAGTATATCACATCCACTGATTCCCCTTTATCTATATTTTGACTTACTTCCTCGTAGAATCTAATCAGATTAGTTTGACATGATCTATTTCTCCTAAAGCCATGCTGATTAGAACTCATAATCTTGTTTACACGAATATGTTCATCAATATAATCCCTTATAATCCCTTCAAATATCTTCCCCACTATTGATGTCAGACTAACTGGTCTATAGCTTCCTGGATCATCCCTGCTTCCCTTTTTGAAGAGTGGCACCACATCAGCTTTACGCCAATCCTGGGGTACCATGCCTGAGGATAATGAGTCTTGAAAAATTAAGAGTAAAGGTTTGTCTATAACAGTGCTAAGTTCCCTCAACACCCTTGGGTGTATTCCATCTGGGCCTGGAGTTTTATTTACCTTAATATTTTCCAGTTTTTTCCTGATATCCTCTAAACAAAACCCAGTTAGTGGTATGGACTGGCATGTTCTATTATGTTCAAAAGTATCATTCAATGGTTCTTCTCTTGTGTATACTGAAGAAAAAAACTGGTTTAGTACCTCAGCCTTCTCCCTGTCATTATTTATCATGCTACCCTCCACACATTTTAATGTACCTATATTATCCTTCTTAGATTTTTTGCTATTTATGTACTTAAAGAACCTTTTAGGGTTAGACTTAGAATCCTTAGCAATTAATTTTTCATTTTCAATTTTGGCTAATTTGATTTTTGCATGCTTTGTTACATTCCTTATAAATATTGTATGCTGAGTCTGTACTATTTTCTTTTAATAATTTAAATGCCCTACGTTTTTTCCTAATTTCTCTTAACACATTTTTATTTAGCCATAATGGCTTTGTTTTTTTATTTTTACTTTTATAACCATATGGTATGTGTTGATATGTATATTTATTTAACACATTTTTAAATATTATCCATTTATTCTCTGTATTTTTATTAGAAAATACATTGTCCCAATTTATATTATTTAATGATTTCCTTAAATCGTTGAATTTTGCTTTCTTGAAATTAAAAGTCTTAGTTAAGCCTTTAAAACACTGCATTTGAAAATAGATTTCAAATGTGACCATGTTATGATCACTGTTACCCAAATGTTCTTTAACTTCTATGTTTGATATTATATCTGTATTGTTTGATAGCACTAAATCCAATATAGCTTTACTCCTAGTTGGCTCCTCTATTAATTGTGACAAGAAGTTATCCCTGAGAACATTTAAAAATCTATCCCCCTTAGCTGAATTACTAGTTTCATTGGCCCAGTTTATATCAGGGTAGTTAAAATCTCCCATAATTACAGCACTGTTATTAGCAGCCTTACCTATTTGGATAAGTAGTTGAGTTTTCTCCGGGTCACTAATGTTGGGAGGCTTGTAGCATGTTCCTAGTAATATTTTTTTAGGATTTTTCCCCCCACTCTTTATTTCAACCCACAGGGTCTCTACATTGTCACTTGAATCATAAATATCTTCCCTTATTGTAGGTTTAAGGTTAGGTTTAATATACATGCAGATTCCTCCACCCCTTTTATTATTCCTGTCCCTCCTAAATAATGTATACCCCTCTAAGTTAACTGCCCAGTCATGTGAATCATCCCACCAAGTTTCAGTTATACTGATAACATCATAGTCCTCTTCTGCAACTAAGAGCGTCAGCTCCCCCATTTTACCTGTCATGCTTCTTGCATTTGTTGTCATACATTTAATTTTCATGTGCTTTCTGCTGCTACTCGGTGTGCTTTCCTCTATATTTTCTAATGTGACATTTCTTAAGTCATCCCTTCCTTGAGATATTAAGGGATTGTCATATTCACAGACTGATCTCTCTGTTCTATTTTGTTCTAACTGACCCTCCCCCCCTTTGCCTAGTTTAAAAGGTTCTCTAAACGTGCTACCATCCTTTCCCCCAACACACCTGCACCCATGTCATTCAGGTGCAATCCATCCTTACTGTACAAATTGTACCCTAGTGAAAAATCAGCCCAGTGTTCTAAAAAGTCAAACCCCTCATTTTTACACCATGTCTTTAGCCATGAATTAACAGACCTTAACTCCTTCTGCCTTACTGAATTAGCACACGGCACTGGTAATATCTCAGAAAATATTACTTTGGAGGTCCTTGCTTTAAGCTTGCTACCTAACTCCCTGAAGTCATTTTTTAGGACTCTCCATCTCCCACCGATTCCTTCATTAGTACCAATATGCACCATGACTGCAGGATCAGACCCACATCCCTCTAACAATCTATCAATACGCTCCACAATATGCCTAACACGAGCCCCTGGAAGACAGCAAACTGTTCTATGTAAAGGGTCTGGATGACAAATTACCCTATCAACCTTCCTAATAATAGAGTCTCCTACCACCAACATCTGCCTCTGGCCCTGACTTGTATGCCCCTCTTCCATGACTGAAGGACTGCCCACCATAGTATGCTCCTCTTCCACAGCTAAAGGACTGTTCACTATACTAGGCAACACAGCCCTCTCTGACACTGCCACCCCTGAACTGATATCCCCAACATCTTCACTTAATCTTGCAAATCTATTGGGGTGTACCAGCTCAGAACTGGCCTGTCTCTTCCGCTTACTTCGCCCTCTTACTGTGACCCAGCTACATCCTGGAGTCTCCTCATCTGAATCCTCCCCATTCCCACTGCTGGAACCATTGACAACCAGCTCAGTCCTATCCATTTCCCTTTCAAGTGTCTGAATTTCATGTAGTGTTGCAATTCGTTCCTCCAGATCCCCAATACGAGTTTCTAAAGAGACAATATGCTCGCACTTGCCACAAACATATAATCCCAGAAGCGGCTGCTCCAGTGATGCAAACATGTGGCAAGCTGTACACTGAATGAGATTCTCACACATTCTTAATAAAAGGTTTAACTTTTAACTTGTAACCCCAAAACCTTGTTTGCCTAACTACCTTGGATAGCTAACTATAATACTTAAACAGACAATCTTACTTTAACAGAGAATCAATACAGCAACCCTTAAAGAGCAAGCTCCCAGAGTAAATGTGCTAAATTTATAATCTAGCTAGACCCAAACAGCTGAAAAAAATCCCACCCCTAATTACCCACACAGGAAACAAGAAAAAAAAAATATTTAGATACAAACCAACAGTTATTTTGTTTTATAAAATGCAACCCTTGCAAAGCAAAATATTTATGAATTAGCTTTGTTAGCTAACTATAATACTTAAACAGACAATCTTACTTTAACAGAGAATCAATACAGCAACCCTTAAAGAGCAAGCTCCCAGAGTAAATGTGCTAAATTTATAATCTAGCTAGGCCCAAACAGCTGAAAAAAATCCCACCCCTAATTACCCACACAGGAAACAAGAAAAAAAAAATATTTAGATACAAACCAACAGTTATTTTGTTTTATAAAATGCAACCCTTGCAAAGCAAAATATTTATGAATTAGCTTTGTTAGCTAACTATAATACTTAAACAGACAATCTTACTTTAACAGAGAATCAATACAGCAACCCTTAAAGAGCAAGCTCCCAGAGTAAATGTGCTAAATTTATAATCTAGCTAGGCCCAAACAGCTGAAAAAAATCCCACCCCTAATTACCCACACAGGAAACAAGAAAAAAAAAATATTTAGATACAAACCAACAGTTATTTTGTTTTATAAAATGCAACCCTTGCAAAGCAAAATATTTATGAATTAGCTTTGTTAGCTAACTATAATACTTAAACAGACAATCTTACTTTAACAGAGAATCAATACAGCAACCCTTAAAGAGCTTATTTTACTCCTATTGTCAATTTTTCTACGTTCTTTTGCTATCTTTATTTAAAAAGCAGGAATGTAAATCTTAGCAGCCAGCCCATTTTAGGTTCAGCACCATGGATAGCGCTTCCTTATTGGTGGCTGACATTTAGCCACCAATAAACAAGCATAACCCAGGTTCTCAAACAAAAATGGGCCGGCTCCTATGCATTACATTCCTGCTTTTTAAATAAAGATAGCAAAAGAATGAAGAAAAATTAATAGGAGTAAATTAGAAAGTTGCTTAAAATTGCTGCTCTATATGAATCATGAAAGAAAAAAATTGGGTTTAGTGTCCATTTAAATTTGCCTGGCCTCTGTCCATTAAAAACAATATATATATATATATATATATATATATATATATATATTGTTCCCAGAGTAAAAGTATTTAGGGATCATCAACTATTTGCCAATTGCCGATTGAGTTCTTGACACAAACTAGATTATAAAACTATCTATATATTAACCCCAGATTAGAGTACATACAGTTTTTGTTTTTGTTTTTATTAAAGGAGAAAGCAAATTATCTAGAGAAAGAAAAGATGAGCTCGAAAAGTCGTAGCATATTACATTTCTTTAAGAAGAAAGCTGAGAAAGGTACTATAGATAAGAAAGGGCCTGTAGGACAAAGACAGGTAGATGTTGCTACACCAAATGATATAGTAACTAAAGAGCAAGGAGAGACAGCTGAGAGAGTGCCTGAAGGAGGACATGCGAGTAGCACTCTTCCAGTTGAGAGAGTGCCTGAAGAGGAAGGACATGGAAGTGGCACTCCTCCAGCTGAGAGACTGCCTGAAGAGGAACAAAGTCTGATTCTTCCATTTCAGAAAGAGCCTGGAGAACTGAGTCAGAGGTTGCCACTCAAGAGATTAAAGGCAGTGGAAACCATACCACCCAATAAGGGAAAAAAGCGAAGAAGACCTATTTCTGCTCTGCCACTTAAAACAGTTGTCAAAAAGAGAGGGCAACCAAGTCTTGCTCTGTCAGTTGAGAAAGGGATATCAGAGCAAAGGTCCACTGAGCGAGGAGAACAAAGTCACACTGTGCGATATGAGAGAGAGACAGCTGAAGATTTGCCTATCTATCTGTCAGACTCAGACAATACAGAAGAGAGAAGACAATTAAGTCCTATTCTTCTAGACCGCAATCAGGGTCAACCCAATGTCCTTGAAACCAGCAATCATGGTCAACCCTATGTCAGTGAGTCCAGCAATCAGGGTCAACCTGATGTCAGCGAGTCCAGCAATGAGTGTCAACCTGGTGTCAGTGAGACCAGCAATCAAGGACAACCCAATGTCAGTGCCCCCACCAAAAAAAAAAATTCAGCTGCGAGAAAAAAACGTTTTTGCCATTTTAACTCCATTTGGCCTTCTCAATTTCCGTTTATTAAGGCAAGTAGAATGGGTAGTTCATATGCCTTTTGCACATACTGTTCTAAAGATATAAAAATTGCACATGGTGGCATTAATGATATCAGAGTGCACATAGAATCCCAAGTCCATATATTAAAGGCAGACATGTATTGTGCAGGAATATCGAGCAAAAGAATAACAAGCTGGGCATCAACGGCTAACACAGCTCCAGTACATGAACAGGCCAACCGAGCTGCAGTGCTTTGGACTGGATTTATGATTGAACATAACATTGCATTCCTGTCCAGTGACCATGCTGCAAAACTCTTCAAAGAAATGTTCCCAGGAGAAGTTTCTTCAAAATTTACATGTGGAAGAACAAAAGCTACGCACTTGTGCAATGGTATTATAGCACCAGAAGCACAAAAGAAAGTGTTAAATTCATTGTTAGACACTAGTGAAGGATGGTTTTCCTTGGCTACCGATGGCAGCAGCGATAGCGAAGATAAACTGTTCCCAGTTTTACTAAGGCACCATGAAAAAAATTCAATAAATGTCATCACATCATTACTTGACATGTTTCCTTGTAACAAAGCAACTGGAGAAAACATTTTTAATGGGATAAATGATGTCATTTCAAAGAAAGCATTAGATTGGAAAAATTGTGTGGCCTACAGCAGTGACAACGCAAGTGTGATGGTTGGTAGACACAACAGTGTGCTGAGCAGAATAAAAGTAAAACAATCAACAGTGTTTGATGTGGGCTGTCCATGCCACTTGGCCCATTTGTTAAGTCAGCGAGCTGCAAAAATGTTGTCAGTGAGTGTTGAAGACCTCATAATTGACACATATTATCACTTTGAAAAAGCCTGTTCCAGAAAAGAAGATTTACGAGACTTTATGATTTTCTGCAATACAGATGTCAGGAAAGTACTGAAGCACTGCTCAACGCGATGGCTAAGCCAAATGAAATGTGTGGAAAGAATTCTTTCTAAATGGGATGCACTAAAAGGTTATTTTTCCACTTACTTTGGTGATGGAGAAGATGGCAGAGGAAGAAATAAGGGAACTGAAAGAGAAAAACGCTTAGTCTCACTGTATGAAAATAGAATAACAATGATCTACCTTTTCTTTGTTCATGCAGTTCTTAACAAAGTTGACAACTTCAACATAATGCTGCAATCAAATGAACCAAAAGTTCATGTTTTATACGAAGAGATGATGGAATTGTATAAATATGTCATCAGCAAACTTGTGAAACCTGAAATATTAGCAAACCAAACAGAAGAATTGTTGGATGTTGATTTCTGTTCCACTGAAAACCAAAAAGATAACAGGCAATTGTTTATTGGATTTGCTGCTCGACAGGCTCTTAGAGTCCATGAGGATGATCTAAATGAAAATGCCATCACAGTTTTTTACTCAGATGTGAGGGAATTTTACTGTGCAGCCCTTGGCTACATGAAGAAAAGGTTTCCCATGAAGAATACAGTTTTAAGAGCTGCAAGATTTCTTGATCCAAGAAAACGCCTGTTTGTATCTTTTGAAGAAATAATGGACATCCTCACTAACTTTCCTGGTATTATTGCAGACAGAGAGGTTGATAGTTTGCAGTGTGAGTACGAACTGTACCAAATATCAAGAAACACAGAGATTGGATTGACAGAAGAGCAAGATCAAAGTTCAGTAAGGATTGATAGCATATGGCAAAATATTTCTAATCTTACTCATCCATCATCTGGCCAGAAAATGTACCCTCTTCTTTGCAGACTTTCAAAATACCTACTGCTGATTCCACACAGTAATGCGTATTGTGAAACCATATTTAACATGGTGAGAAAGGTACAAACAGAACTGAGGAATCAGTTAGGTAAAGACACCAAACAAGCACGGTCTTCCTCAAGTGTTCATTATGAGTCTACAGGAATTAGAAATACGCTAGTTGGCATTTTGACAGCAAAAGTTAATTTATTTTCATCTGTCTCCTGTTACGAATGGAAGCCGAGCACTGAGCTTGTTAAGAAAGCAGGTTCGATCACATACAAAACCTTAAAACAACGAAGAGAACAACAAACATGCTGAAGAGAGCACCTGAAGAGGAAGGGCATGCAGTTTGGAAACCTGAACTATAAACTTTAAGCTTACATTAAACTGAGGACATGGGCCTGTTCACTACAAAGATTGATTTATGCAATACTTGAGTTTTTGTTAATAGAAAATTATATATATATTATTTGTTTTGTAGCATAACTCAATGCTTTAACAGTTAAAAATATAGTTATATGACATCACATTTAAGTCTACAAATGTGACTATGACAGTTTGTTTTAAAAAAAATATTGCAAAAGTTGGAAAAGGTTAGAATATTTTTTCCCCCCGTTAATTTAACGTTCTAGTAACATTTATTTATTGTTATTGATTTAATATATTTAACATATTGTTTCTATTAAATTATCTTTCAAAACTTATGTTCTCGTATATATTTCATTCAACCATTGAAGTTCAATAAAATATGTAAAGGCTGGAAATTGAAACTACAGAAATCCTATCAGGTAGATCAGAAACAGGGTGGTGGTATCCATTTAAAAACATAAGCAGTGGAGTGGCTTCTAAAGAGCCATTAACTATAAAATTGTAGTGGTTTGTACAACAAAATTGATTTCTGATCTGCGTTGAATGGTTTACATAAAAATGTAAGTAGGAGAATTGGAATGTTTTCAACATGAGATAGCAGTAGTATATGATGCATGGGCCATTTATTTCATTAATTCCATTCTGTACATTCTACTTCTATTTTCATATTTTAATTATATATATATATATATATATATATATATATATATATATATATATATATATATATTCTGCACCATTAAAAATAGGCGGAGCTAAATTATGCTAATTATGGGGGTTTGGCAAAGTGGGCGGGGCTTTAGGGCAGGGGGTGTGGTTAAATATTTCATGCAGGTAATTGATAGCTGCAAAGTGTCCCTGGAAATTTTTTTCAAATGTTGGCAACTATGCCAATGTAATATTTTATTAAGTAACCCGCACACTGGCATCATTGGTAGTTATATTACCCCTCAGTGTCATTGCTTAATTATTCATAGGCAAACACCAGCAAGGTTTGAAAGGGTAGTAAAGGTATTTTATTACTTAATTATTTTACTAAATATGTCCTCTTTTATAATCTTTAAAATCTTCAAAGTTTATTCCTAAATAAAATCAGTAATAATAGAAGATTGATATATTAGCAAGATATTGTTTAAAGCAGCTTACTGTAGCTTAGGACAGTTACAATATACTAAGTGCCTGATTGGATAATGAAAGGGAGGCATGAGAATCCCATTATCCAATGGGCAGACAGACATTGTGTTTTAAGAATGCAAGGCATTGTCATTTTTTAAGCAGGCTTGGAATAAGGCAGCAGCCAAAACCGGTCAGCCATTTGTCTGAAATTTTGTATCTGTTTTTACCATCGGGGTATGGAAACCCTGCAAAATATTTCTAAATAAAGTTTAACATTTGTACCTTCACCACGGTGCACCTTGTAACTTTACTTGTGTCTATTGAATGAGGATTGGCCGTTAGTGAGCACGTGGTGTATGGCGAGCTTCGGAGGAGTGGCTTCTAGTCACGGAGGACAGATCCAAGGAGCTGGGACAGGAAGGATGCTGAAACACATTGAATCTGTATAGCGTTCACCATAGCCACGCAATAGCAATCCGGGCACCTGTGCAACTATAAGGACATTGCAGAGCGATTGCAAAAGTGAACACACAATCGATAAGAGGTGAGTTACATAGTAACTTTTTTCTATGTGTGTTGCCAGCTACCTGTAATCTTTAGCGCTGAGGGGGATAGCGGATTTCTCCCACAGCAAACTTTACTGGACTGTTGATTCGTCACTGGGTACCCTTGAGGACCTAACCATATAGGATTATTTAAGGTGCACACACCCTACACATTCATTTTCGCCACTATTTGTTGTTTAAGTGCTGAAAGAAGCCTGGTATAATATACCAGAAGACTACTTCAGAACAGTCTCCCCAAAAGAGTTTACAATGTGCTTAGTGCCAATACGGACTTTTGCTTGAAGAAGCCCTTTTGTTCTGGAAATTGTGTTTTTTTTATATTTTGTGTACATGTTTCATGTATTTTCTGTTTGTATCTTAATAAAGAGACCAAAAAATAAATATGGATGGTCATTAAAACTTTGCTAAACAACAAATCTAATGGTGGTCTAAGACTTTTGCACAGTACTGTATATATATATATATATATATATATATATATATATATATATATATATATATATACACATACACACACAGTATATATATCACAGTATATATATATATATATATATATATATACCCACACACACACACACATATATATATATATATATATATATATATATTTTTTTTTTTTTTTTTTTTATTTATATATTAGGGCTGTACAATTAATCACAATATGAAGCTATGCAATATCTGAATCACACAAGGATGCAATACAAAAAAATAGAGTCCGAAACAGCTTCCTTAACATGTCTCGTCAGTCACATAAAAGCTCCAGCCCAGCAGCAGCACTAATCGCTTCTCCAGAGGGGTGTACCAGTAAGCGTCACATCAGTGTCACAGCACGAAATGCAGCCGCAGGTTTGTTGTTTCAATCCTGAGGTGTGTACAGACAAAGAAGGTTGTGGACTGGCAGTGCTCATTTCTCTGGCCTATTCACTCTGCATTGCAAACTGCAAAGGGAATAAGCCACTGTTTTGAACAGTTAAAGGGACAGTCAAGTCCAAAAAAAACTTTCATGATTTAAATAGGGCATGTCATTTTAAACAACTTCCCAATTTACTTTTATCACCAATTTTGCTTTGTTCTCTTGGTATTCTTAGTCGAAAGCTAAACCTAGAAGGTTCATATGCTAATTTCTTAGACCTTGAAGACTGCCTCTAACCTGAATGCAGTTTGACCACTAGAGGGCATTAGTTCATGTGTTTCATATAGATAACATTAAGCTCATGCACGTGAAGTGACCTAGGAGTGAGCACTGATTGGCTAAAATGCAAGTCTGTCAAAAGAACTGAAATAATATAATTTATGCTTACCTGATAAATTCATTTCTCCTGTAGTGTAGTCAGTCCACAGGTTATCCATTACTTATGGGATTATAACTCCTCCCTAACAGGAAGTGCAAGAGGATCACCCAAGCAGAGCTGCTATATAGCTCCTCCCCTCTACGTCATACGACCGAAACCATACGAGAAAGGAGAAACTATAGGGTACAGTGGTGACTGGAGTTTAATTAAAATTTAGACCTGCCGTAAAAAACAGGGCGGGCCGTGGACTGACTACACTACAGGAGAAATTAATTTATCAGGTAAGCATAAATTATATTTTCTCCTGTTAAGTGTAGTCAGTCCACGGGTCATCCATTACTTATGGGATACCAATACCAAAGCTAAAAAGTACACGGATGACGGGAGGGACAGGCAGGATCTTTACACGGAAGGAACCACTGCCTGTAGAACCTTTCTCCCAAAAACAGCCTCCGAAGAAGCAAAAGTGTCAAATTTGTAAAATTTTGAAAAAGTGTGAAGTGAAGACCAAGTTGCAGCCTTGCAAATCTGTTCAACAGAGGCCTCATTCTTAAAGGCCCAAGTGGAAGCCACAGCTCTAGTAGAATGAGCTGTAATCCTTTCAGGAGGCTGCTGTCCAGCAGTCTCATAGGCTAAACGTATTATGCTACGAAGCCAAAAAGAGAGAGAAGAAGCCGAAGCTTTTTGACCTCTCCTCTGTCCAGAATAAACGACAAACAGGGAAGAAGTTTGACGAAAATCTTTAGTTGCCTGCAAATAAAATTTCAGGGCACGGACGACGTCCAGATTGTGCAAAAGTCGTTCCTTCTTTGAAGAAGGGTTAGGGCACAATGATGGAACAACAATCTCTTGATTGATATTCTTGTTAGTGACTACCTTAGGTAAGAACCCAGGTTTAGTACGCAGAACTACCTTGTCTGAATGAAAAATCAGATAAGGAGAATCACAATGTAAGGCCGATAACTCAGAGACTCTTCGAGCCGAGGAAATAGCCATTAAAAACAGAACTTTCCAAGATAACAGCTTGATATCGATGGAATGAAGGGGTTCAAACGGAACACCTTGCAGAACGTTAAGAACTAAGTTTAAGCTCCACGGCGGAGCAACAGTCTTAAACACAGGCTTAATCCTAGCCAAAGCCTGACAAAAAGCCTGAACGTCTGGAACTTCTGCCAGACGTTTGTGTAAAAGGATAGACAGAGCTGAAATCTGTCCCTTTAACGAACTAGCAGATAAACCCTTTTCTAAACCTTCTTGTAGAAAAGACAATATCCTAGGAATCCTAACCTTACTCTATAAGTAACTCTTGGATTCGCACCAATATAAGTATTTACGCCATATTTTATGGTAAATTTTCCTGGTAACAGGTTTCCTAGCCTGTATTAAGGTATCAATCACTGACTCCGAGAATCCACGCTTTGATAGAAGGGCAGAGACCATGGTGGACAGGACGACATGTCCACTAGATCTGCATACCAGGTCCTGCGTGGCCACGCAGGCGCTATTAGAATCACCGATGCTCTCTCCTGTTTGATCCTGGCAATCAATCGAGGAAGCATCGGGAAAGGTGGAAACACATAAGCCATGTTGAAGACCCAAGGTGCTGTCAGAGCATCTATCAGCACCGCTCCCGGGTCCCTGGACCTGGATCCGTAACAAGGAAGCTTGGCATTCTGGCGAGACGCCATGAGATCCAGATCTGGTTTGCCCCAATGATGAAGCAGTTGGGCAAACACCTCCGGATGAAGTTCCCACTCCCCCGGATGAAAGGTCTGGCGACTTAGAAAATCCGCCTCCCAGTTCTCCACGCCTGGGATGTGGATTGCTGACAGGTGGCAAGAGTGAGACTCTGCCCAGCGAATTATCTTTGAGACTTCCATCATCGCTAGGGAACTCCTTGTTCCTCCTTGATGGTTGATGTAAGCCACAGTCGTGATGTTGTCCGACTGAAACCTGATGAACCTCAGAGTTGCTAACTGAGGCCAAGCCAGAAGAGCATTGAAAATTGCTCTTAATTCCAGAATGTTTATTGGAAGGAGTCTCTCCTCCTGAGTCCATGATCCCTGAGCCTTCAAGGAATTCCAGACTGCGCCCCAACCTAGAAGGCTGGCGTCTGTTGTTACAATCGTCCAATCTGGCCTGCGGAAGGGCATCCCCTTGGACAGATGTGGCCGAGAAAGCCACCATAGAAGAGAATCTCTGGTCTCTTGATCCAGATTTAGCAGAGGGGACAAATCTGAGTAATCCCCATTCCACTGACTTAGCATGCACAATTGCAGCGGTCTGAGATGCAGGCGCGCAAATGGTACTATGTCCATTGCCGCTACCATTAAGCCGATTACCTCCATGCACTGAGCCACTGACGGCTGTTGAATGGAATGAAGGACACGGCAAGCATTTAGAAGTTTTGATAACCTGTCCTCCGTCAGGTAAATTTTCATTTCTACAGAATCTATAAGAGTCCCTAGAAAGGGAACTCTTGTGAGTGGCAATAGAGAACTCTTTTCTACGTTCACCTTCCACCCATGCGACCTTAGAAATGCCAGAACTAACTCTGTATGAGACTTGGCAGTTTGGAAACTTGACGCTTGTATCAGAATGTCGTCTAGGTACGGAGCTACCGCTATGCCTCGCGGTCTTAGTACCGCCAGAAGAGAGCCCAGAACCTTTTGTAAAGATTCTTGGAGCCGTAGCTAACCCGAAGGGAAGAGCTACAAACTGGTAATGCCTGTTTAGGAAGGCAAATCTTAGATACCGGTAATGATCCTTGTGAATCGGTATGTGAAGGTAGGCATCCTTTAAATCCACTGTGGTCATGTACTGACCCTCTTGGATCATGGGTAAGATGGTTCGAATAGTTTCCATTTTGAACGATGGAACTCTTAGGAATTTGTTTAGGATCTTTAAGTCCAAGATTGGTCTGAAGGTTCCCTCTTTTTTGGGAACCACAAACAGATTTGAATAGAATCCTTGCCCGTGTTCCGACCGCGGAACTGGGTGGATCACTCCCATTATTAAGAGGTCTTGTACACAGCATAGAAACGCCTCTTTCTTTATCTGGTTTGCTGATAACCTTGAAAGATGAAATCTCCCTTGTGGAGGAGAAGCTTTGAAGTCCAGAAGATATCCCTGAGATATGATCTCCAACGCCCAGGGATCCTGGACATCTCTTGCCCAAGCCTGGGCGAAGAGAGAAAGTCTGCCCCCCACTAGATCCGTTTCTGGATCGGGGGCCCTCACTTCATGCTGTCTTAGGGGCAGCAGCAGGTTTTCTGGCCTGCTTGCCCTTGTTCCAGGACTGGTTAGGTTTCCAGCCCTGTCTGTAACGAGCAACAGTTCCTTCCTGTCTTGGAGCGGAGGAAGTTGATGCTGCTCCTGCCTTGAAGTTACGAAAGGCACGAAAATTAGACTGTTTAGCCTTTGGTTTGGCCCTGTCTTGAGGCAGGGCATGGCCCTTACCTCCAGTAATGTCAGCGATAATTTCTTTCAAGCCGGGCCCGAATAATGTCTGCCCTTTGAAAGGAATATTAAGCAATTTAGATTTAGAAGTCACATCAGCTGACCAGGATTTAAGCCACAGCGCTCTGCGCGCTTGAATGGCGAATCCGGAGTTCTTAGCCGTAAGTTTGGTTAAGTGTCCTACGGCATCAGAAATAAATGAATTAGCTAGCTTAAGGGCTTTAAGCTTGTTCATAATCTCATCCAATGGAGCTGTGCTAAGGGTCTCTTCCAGAGACTCAAACCAGAATGCCGCCGCAGCAGTGACAGGCGCGATGCATGCAAGGGGTTGTAATATAAAACCTTGCTGAACAAACATTTTCTTAAGGTAACCCTCTAACTTTTTATCCATTGGATCTGAAAAAGCACAGCTATCCTCCACCGGGATAGTGGTGCGCTTAGCCAGAGTAGAAACTGCTCCCTCCACCTTAGGGACCGTCTGCCATAGGTCCCGTGTGGTGGCGTCTATTGGAAACATTTTTCTAAATATAGGAGGGGGTGAAAAGGGCACACCGGGTCTATCCCACTCCTTGTTAACAATTTCTGTAAGCCTTTTAGGTATAGGAAAAACGTCAGTACACGCCAGTACCGCAAAATATTTATCCAGCCTACATACTTTCTCTGGAATTGCAGCCGTGTTACAATCATTCAGAGCCGCTAATACCTCCCCTAGTAATACACGGAGGTTCTCAAGCTTAAATTTAAAATTTGAAATCTCTGAATCCAGTTTACTTGGATCAGATCCGTCACCCACAGAATGAAGCTCTCCGTCCTCATGTTCTGCAAATTGTGACGCAGTATCAGTCATGGCTCTACTATTATCAGCGCACTCTGTTCTTACCCCAGAGTGATCGCGTTTACCTCTTAATTCTGGCAATTTAGATAGTACTTCAGTCATAACATTAGCCATGTCTTGCAAAGTGATTTGTATGGGCCGCCCTGATGTACTTGGCGCCACAATATCACGCACCTCCTGAGCGGGAGGCGAAGGTACTGACACGTGAGGAGAGTTAGTCGGCATAACTTCCCCCTCGTTGTCTGGTGATATTTTTTTAACATATAAGGTTTGACTTTTATTCAAAGTAACATCTATACATTGAGTGCACAAATTTCTATTGGGCTCCACATTGGCCTTTAAACATAGTGAACAAACAGATTCATCTGTGTCAGACATGTTTAAACAGACTAGCAATGACACTAGCAAGCTTGGAAAAAACTTTTAAATAAATTTACAAGCTATATAAAAAACGCTACTGCGCCTTTAAGAAACATAAAAATGTGACACAGTTGAATTAACAATGAACCAAATATGTTAAAACAACCCAATTTTAACAGAAAATGTATAAAGTTAGCAGAGGATTGCACCCACCAGCAAAAGGATGATTAACCCCTTAATACCCAAAAACGGATAACAGTTGAAATAATAAACGTTTTTATCACAGTCAAACACACTGTCACAGGTCTGCTGTGACTGATTACCTCCCTCAAAACTAGTTTTGGAGACCCCTGGGGCGCGATCCGATATCGATCGCAGTTTGCGGCGCAAGCGAGGGAACCAGCGTCGCCCGCAGTTTCAGCTCGCAACTCGAGCCATCCCATATAGGTCGCCGTCAGATGCTAACGTGCCGTAGGTCTCACAAACCAGCGATGTCCAGAAATCTGCGTAAGTACAAATTTCTGGCGTCGCCAGTGACTTGCGCCACATTAGAATCTGCCGGCGCCTATAAAACCTGACTAAAGTCTAAAACACCCGCACTGTCTAACACGCCTCCCTAACATAGCCCGCACTGTCTAACACGCCTCCCTAACATAGCCCGCACTGTCTAACCCTCTATCCGCTATCCCCCCTCACTAGCCTAACAATAAAAAAGCTATTAACCCCTAAACCGCCGCTCCTTTACCCCGCCGCAACCTAATAAAGTTATTAACCCCTAAACCGCCGCTCCCGTACCCCGCCGCCAGCTATATTATATCTAGAACCCCCTAAAGTGAGCCCTTAACACCGCCGCCATCTATATTAAAATTATTAACCCCTAATGTAAGCCCCTTACACCGCCGCCATCTCTATTAAAATGATTAACCCCTTATTTAATCTACCTACCCTGCCGCCAGCTATATTATCTATATTAACCCTAAGTATATTATAGTTAATATAGGTATTACATTATATATATTAACTATATTAACCCTAATTATATTAGGGTTAATATAGTTAATATAGTTACTATAGTATTTATATTAACTATATTAACTCTATCTAACCCTAACTAAATTTATATTAAATTAATCTAATTCATTTATAAACTAAAATATCCCTATTTAAATCTAAATACTTACCTATAAAACAAACCCTAAGATAGCTACAATATAATTAATAATTACATTGTAGCTATGTTAGGGTTAATATTTATTTTACAGGTAAATTGTTAATTATTTTAACTAGGTATAATAGATATTAAATAGTTATTAACTATTTAATATCTACCTAGTTAAAATAATTACCCAATTACCTGTAAAATAAATCCTAACCTAAGTTACAAATACACCTACACTATCAATAAATTTAATAAACTACTAACATCTATCTAAAAATACAATTAAATTAACTAAACTAAATTACAAAAAAAAACAAACACTAAATTACAAAAAATAAAAAAAAGATTACAAGATATTTAAGCTAATTACACCTATTCTAAGCCCCCTAATAAAATAATAAACCCCCAAAATAAAAAAAATTCCCTGCCCTATTCTAAATTCAACAAATTTCAAAGCTCTTTACCTTACCAGCCCTTAAAAGGGCCTTTTGTGGGGCATGCCCCAAAGAATTCAGCTCTTTTGCATACAAGAAATACAATACCCCCCCCCCATTACAACCCACCACCCACATACCCCTATTCTAAACCCACCCAAACCCCCCTTAAAAAAGCCTAACACTACCCCCCTGAAGATCTCCCTACCTTGTCTTCACCACACCGGGCCGAACTCCTGATCCGATCCGGGCGATGTCTTCCTCCAAGCGGCAAAGAAGAATTCTTCCTCCGGCGACGTCTTCCTCCAAGCGGCAGCAAAGTCTTCATTCTTCCGGCGGCATCTTCAATCTTCTTTCTTCGCTCCGCCGCCGCGGAGCATCCATCCCGGCCGACTGCTGAACTTGGAATGATGTACCTTTAAATGACGTCATCCAAGATGGCGTCCGCCGAATTCCGATTGGCTGATAGGATTCTATCAGCCAATCGGAATTAAGTTAAAAAAATCTGATTGGCTGATTGAATCAGCCAATCAGATTCAAGTTCAATCCGATTGGCTGATCCAATCAGCCAATCAGATTGAGCTCGCATTCTATTGGCTGATCGGAACAGCCAATAGAATGCGAGCTCAATCTGATTGGCTGATTGGATCAGCCAATCGGATTGAACTTGAATCTGATTGGCTGATTCAATCAGCCAATCAGATTTTTTTAACTTAATTCCGATTGGCTGATAGAATCCTATCAGCCAATCGGAATTCGGCGGACGCCATCTTGGATGACGTCATTTAAAGGTACATCATTCCAAGTTCAGCAGTCGGCCGGGATGGATGCTCCGCGGCGGCGGAGCGAAGAAAGAAGATTGAAGATGCCGCCGGAAGAATGAAGACTTTGCTGCCGCTTGGAGGAAGACGTCGCCGGAGGAAGAATTCTTCTTTGCCGCTTGGAGGAAGACATCGCCGGAGGAAGAATTCTTCTTTGCCGCTTGGAGGAAGACATCGCCCGGATCGGATCAGGAGTTCGGCCCGGTGTGGTGAAGACAAGGTAGGGAGATCTTCAGGGGGGTAGTGTTAGGCTTTTTTAAGGGGGGTTTGGGTGGGTTTAGAATAGGGGTATGTGGGTGGTGGGTTGTAATGGGGGGGGGGGTATTGTATTTCTTGTATGCAAAAGAGCTGAATTCTTTGGGGCATGCCCCACAAAAGGCCCTTTTAAGGGCTGGTAAGGTAAAGAGCTTTGAAATTTGTTGAATTTAGAATAGGGCAGGGAATTTTTTTTATTTTGGGGGTTTATTATTTTATTAGGGGGCTTAGAATAGGTGTAATTAGCTTAAATATCTTGTAATCTTTTTTTTATTTTTTGTAATTTAGTGTTTGTTTTTTTTTGTAATTTAGTTTAGTTAATTTAATTGTATTTTTAGATAGATGTTAGTAGTTTATTAAATTTATTGATAGTGTAGGTGTATTTGTAACTTAGGTTAGGATTTATTTTACAGGTAATTGGGTAATTATTTTAACTAGGTAGATATTAAATAGTTAATAACTATTTAATATCTATTATACCTAGTTAAAATAATTAACAATTTACCTGTAAAATAAATATTAACCCTAACATAGCTACAATGTAATTATTAATTATATTGTAGCTATCTTATGGTTTATTTTATAGGTAAGTATTTAGATTTAAATAGGAATATTTTAGTTTATAAATGAATTAGATTAATTTAATATAAATTTAGTTAGGGTTAGATAGAGTTAATATAGTTAATATAAATACTATAGTAACTATATTAACTATATTAACCCTAATATAATTAGGGTTAATATAGTTAATATATATAATGTAATACCTATATTAACTATAATATACTTAGGGTTAATATAGATAATATAGCTGGCGGCGGGGTAGGTAGATTAAATTAGGGGTTAATCATTTTAATAGAGATGGCGGCGGTGTAAGGGGCTTACATTAGGGGTTAATCATTTTTATATAGGTGGCGGCGGTGTAAGGGGTCAGATTAGGGGATAGATAAGGTAGATGGCGGCGGTTTTAGAGGCTCACAGTAGGGGGTTAGTTTATGTAGATGGCGGCGGGGTCCGGGAGCGGCGGTTTAGGGGGTAATAACTTTATTAGGGATTTCGGGGGGGGGGGGGATCGCGGTTGACAGGTAGATAGACATTGCGCATGCGTTAGGTGTTAGGTTTATTTTAGCAGATCGCGGTTGACAGGGAGATAGACATTGCGCATGCGTTAGGTGTTAGGTTTATTTTCTAGTTAGTTTAGGGAGTTACGGGGCTCCAATAGTCAGCGTAAGGCTTCTTACGGCTGCTTTTTGTGGCGAGGTGAAAATGGAGTAAGTTTTCTCCATTTTCGCCACGTAAGTCCTTACGCTGCATATTGGATACCAAACTGCGCGGGTTTGGTATACCTGCCTATGGCCCAAAAAACTGCGGGCGACGGCAGAAATATACGCGCGTAACTTCTAGGTTACGCCGTATATGTGATACCAAATCCGCGCAAATATTGGCATCGCCGGCTTTTGCGGGCGACGCTTTATATCGGATCGACCCCCTGGGCTCTGTAGAGACGTCCTGGATCATGGAGGAAGAAATAGGAAGACTGTGACTAAATTTTTACTGCGCAATAAAGCGCTAAAATAGGCCCCTCCCACTCATATTACAACAGTGGGGAAGCTCAGTAAACTGTTTTTATTCAGAAAAAAACGACAGCCATGTGGTAAAAATCATGCCCATAAAGTTTTATCACCAAGTACCTCAGAAAAAACGATTAACATGCCAGTAAACGTTTTAAAAATTGAAAATTATGAAGTGTTATTAATAAGCCTGCTGCTAGTTGCTTTCACTGCAGTGCAGGCTCAAATATTACTTTAATATTGACAGTATTTTCTTAGTGAAATTCCATTCCCCAGAAATACCTCAGAGTATACATACATACATATCAGCCTGATACCAGTCGCTACTACTGCATTTAAGGCTGCACTTACATTACATCGGTATTAGCAGTATTTTCTCAGTCAATTCCATTCCTTAGAAAATAATTTACTGCACATACCTCCTTGCAGGTGGGCCCTGCATGCTATCCCCTGTTCTGAAGTTACCTCACTCCTCAGAATGGCCGAGAACAGCAAGTGGATCTTAGTTATGACCGCTAAGATCATAGACAAACTCAGGCAGATTCTTCTTCTAATGCTGCCTGAGAACAAACAACATACTCCGGTGCCGTTTAAAATAACAAACTTTTGATTGAAGAAATAAAAACTAAGTTTAACACACCACAGTCCTCTCACACGTCCTATCTTTAGTTAGGTGCAAGAGAATGACTGGATATGACGTAGAGGGGAGGAGCTATATAGCAGCTCTGCTTGGGTGATCCTCTTGCACTTCCTGTTAGGGAGGAGTTATAATCCCATAAGTAATGGATGACCCGTGGACTGACTACACTTAACAGGAGAAAAGGGGGCAGTCAGCAGAAGCTTAGATACAAGGTAATTACAGAGGTAAAACGTGTATTATATAACTGTGTTGGTTATGCAAAACTAGGGAATGGGTAATAAAGGGATTTTCTTTCTTTTTAAACAACAAAAATTATGGTGTTGACTGTCCCTTTAAATGCATTTTTTAATGCAAAATGTATATTTAAATAATTTTTTAATAAAATCACAAACGCAGTATTTCATCAACAAATCATGATATATACACACATATACATATATATATATATATATATATATATATACACACACACACACACAGTATAAATATATATATATATATATATATATATTTATATACAGTATATATACACACACACACACACACAGTATATATATATATATATATATTTATACACAGTATATATACACACACACATACATATGCACACATATAAATAATACACACAAAAATTACATAAACTTTGCAGAGCATTCTTTGAAAATCTGAAATGTTGGGAAATGTGTATTAGAAATTGAAGGAGCATGTAAGCAGAAAATACACACTGGAGTATTAAAATATTACAAATAAAAGTTAGTTTTAAACATGTTTTATTATAATAGTACAATATAAATAAGTGTTCCAAGGTTAAGTTATTTAAAGCACAATGTATTCTGATTACTTGATGTATATTGTGTAGACGATGTTTGTTTGTTTTTAGTTTAAATTCAACATTTTGTCATCCACAAATTACCTGTCAATGAAAAAACAATGTTTATGGTTGACTATAAAGTACATATTAAAATAAAATGATGTGCACATTATAACAGGCTGCCATAAGTAAGTATTTTAGGTTAGTTCATCCATAGAGTGATCCAGGCGCTTGCACTATTTATTTATTTTAACAACCGTAAAATTATAATCACCTGCTTAGCACAGTGGGCAAAATATACTATAAGGTCTCACCAGCATCTCCCATTTCACTGGCTTCACCAGCTCTTCAAGCTGCTCCGGTTCCTCAATGAATCTAATTTAGTAAAACTCTCATCTCTTCATTCCTTAGTCAATCAGCTGCATAAAAAGGGTCTGGTGAAGCTGGGAAGGTTAGTTAAAAAGACATAAAGGTACAAAGTTAATGCCCTAATAGTTAGAGCATTTTATTATTGCACTATTGCTGGCATATAAATATGAATTTAAGCCCTGAAAAAGCTTTAAGCACTTAGTAAAAGTTAGGTAAAGAGAAGAAATACACTACTGGGATCTAGCTGTAGGCATATGGTGAGCCAATGACAAATGGGTATAGCCACTAACCGCAAGCTAGCTCCTAGGTGTGCATTACTATTCATACATATGCTTTACAAGAAAGGATACAAAGTGCGGTGGCGTCACAAAGGGGAGGGCCAGATGCAAGGGAGCAGGATTGGTGGAGGTGATTCAAATCCCTCGATCACAGCTCCCTTGGAAGCTACAGACAATCACCTGATCTTTCAAATGATCTGAAAAGCAACAACAAAAACAAGTTTAGAAAGTGATAACATGAGGTTTTACTAGGGTAGGCATCTTCAGAGACACATAATAAAAAATCTAGAATGCTTATAGACCCACTAATTTTTATTTTATAATGTACAAGTCCCTTTCAAAAAATGTACATTTTTGGGGGTGCGGAGCCAGCCTGCGAGGGTAATGGCCGCACACTGAGCGAGCTCCGAGAACCTGATCCCTATTCACACAGGTGCAAGTGAATTATAACCACTCCAACGATCGAAACAGCTAGATCAGATGTCGCAGTAGGTGATGGCATAGCCGGAGTTTTGTTAGATAG
This sequence comes from Bombina bombina, assembly GCF_027579735.1. Classification (NCBI taxonomy): domain Eukaryota; kingdom Metazoa; phylum Chordata; class Amphibia; order Anura; family Bombinatoridae; genus Bombina; species Bombina bombina. Next base: position 256,869,787 of record NC_069499.1, on the reverse strand, counting down.
CAAAGTGCACACTGAAGACTGACATTGCCTGAGACCGAAAACCACTGATGAAGTCAGTGGCAGGAGAAACTGCGCTGATAGTCTAGATTACCTACAGGCTATCTTAAACACGGCAGCAATCAGCACTCCTTTAAGAGATGTTTCAACCTACATTCACCATAATATGGTAAGAATCAGAAACTGTTGATCTATAGCGCAAATATAGGAAGCACTTAACATGACCGAGGAATGATAGAAGGTGCAAACGCAGTCCTCAGCAACATGTATTAGCACAAAAACTCAGGGGTAAATACATCTTTATCAAATGGGGTGATTTGGTTATGCACTCTCCTACAATAGCAAGCAATTGCCTTACTATTCTCTAACAGACGATCAACTGGAGATGGAGGTAAAGCGCCATTTTGGTCTCCTTCTACTACGCAGTTTTGATGTGGTGCAACAATAAGTAAATTTCACAGTGTTAGGCACAAGGCATAAAAAATGCACACAAATTGAGAATATACATACTGGCAACTAGCTGTAGTGTGCTTTTAATTATAACACAAGTCTACATAAAGGTTTAGACCCTTTTGAAAACACCTGACACTGTATAGAAAGTATTACAGAAGGGACATTAAAAGCCGACAGCTTAGTACAGGATATTTTCTTTTCCTGGCCCAATTGGCAGAGCGCACAGATTTATTCTGCTGGGGTGAGACATCCGGTCTGACCCTCACAATTATTACATGTCTCCGAAGAAATTGAATAAAACAGACAGAGCTATTAGAACAATACCAAGTTCTACTCCAACATGAGAGTCATTTTTTTAAACTCAAAGAAGTTAAAATCCTGAGCGCTACCACAATGCCGACTTCACCTTTAAGATCCCCCACACCAACATCAGATATAGAAGAGGGAAATGTAGAGGATTCTATCCGGATCTCTAAGACCCTGCTGGAGTCTATACCCTCTAAGCAGGATCTATCGTCCCTACTTACACAAGTCCGCTTGTGTATAAAAGAAGAGGTTGACGAATTCTGGAAAGAGATCACAGAGCTGGGAAATAAAGTTGAATTCCTTGAGGAAGAAATAGAAGCCAGCCAGAATGACATGTCTACCTTACAACAAATAGTAAGAGGTCAGGAAGATGCTATAGTCCAACTGCACGATAAACTTGAAGATTTTGAGAATAGGGAACGTAGATGCAACCTAAGAATACGGGGCATACCGGAATCCGTTATAGCTACTTCCCTTCAAGTATATCTAACTGACCTCTTTACACATCTTAAGGGTACAGCATTTGAGCCAGCCATTTCTCTAGATAGGGATCATAGAGCCTTAAGGCCTAGGCCATTGGACACTGAAAATCCTAGAGATGTGATCCTTCGCTTTAAAGATTATAAGCAAAACAAAGAAGTCCTACAGCATTCAAGGAAACACAGAACCATCAGGTTTCAGGACAGATCTATTCAAATCTTCCCTGATTTAGCGCCACGCACGCTGATGAGACGAAAGAAATTTCAGTGTTTGACCTTACATCTTAGAGCTTAGAACGTGGCATACAGATGGGGTTTCCCTTGGTCTGTAGTTGTGATTCGGGAGGGGAAGAGAATAACATGCAGAGATCCTGCAGAAGCAGAAGATTTCTGCAACATGTTACAAATTGGCCCGCCATCAAATAAGCCCTTACCACCGGAAAAAATAAATGCAGCTCAAGGCAACCCCAAACCACAGAGAGAAAAATGGCAAACTATCCTGGCAAAAAGACATAAGCTTCAGCAACATTCTTCGACATTTTCATAGTACCAACCCTCTTAAAAAAAAATGGAGTAAGTTTTCTGCAGCATAAATCCCTTCCTTTTACACAACATAAACAAATTTCAGATAAGGTGGGGAGATTTTTGGGTATTGGAGGTTTGCTTTATGGTAAGCCTGTGACAATAATTAACCTTTATGCACCAAACATGCGGCAAGCAGCTTTTTTAATGTCCATCCTGCCGCTTATTCAAGATATTTTAACTGGCCAATTAATTATACACGGCGACTTTAACCTACCCATAAATGTGAAGCTAGATAGCTCCAATCCCTCACTTAGGGTCGCAAAATCAACTATGAAATCATTTTGGTCATGGTTAAAAACCTTGGGCCTTCATGACCCTTGTAGGTACAGATTTCCTGACAGAAGGGAGTATACCTTTTTCTCTGCCCCAAACAAATAACACTCTAGGATAGACTACATCCTAGTAGACCACCTTACTTTAGCTAACATTAATAATATTGCAATCTCCCACACAACTTGGTCCGACCATTCAATGATTAAATGCAAACTGCTCATGCCTTCAGCACCTATTAGACCCTTTAAGTGGAGGCTGGATGACTCGCTATTACATAATCCTCAAATCAAAGAGAGTCTAGAAAAATCTATTAAGGAATATTTTAATATAAATAATACCCCCAACCTTTCCCCGAGAGATATCAGGGAAGCACATAAGTGCGTTATACGTGGGGAGCTGATTAAGATTAAAGCTGCCAAAATAAGGGAAGATAGAGAGAAGTATGATCATATCTCCAAAGAAATTTACCACTTAGACTACCTCCAAAAACTTCACCCGCAGGATGAAAGAATCCTGTCTCAACTGTCCTTCTATAAGGAGAAATTAAACACATTCTTGCATATAAAACCACAAAGATCTGCCTTGTTCCTGCAGCAGAAATATTACAAAGATGCAAACAAACCGGGCAAATTACTAGCTTGCACTTTTAAAAACTAAAAGAACCAAAACATATACATTCAGTGAAAAAGCCTGATGGAACGGTAGTTAAAGACTCACTACAAATAGCTGAAGTTTTTAAATCTTATTCTCATAGCCTTTACAATCTTTTTCCTCACAGGGACCCAGACAAACACGAGCAAAAAGGAAATTTATTCTTACCTGATAAATTTGTTTCTTTTACGATACAATGAAAGCCCAGATACTCTTCGAACAGAAGAAATAGCAACCAGCATAAAACCTTCCAAGATAATAACTCACTATCTATGGAAGGCATAGGGTCAAACGGAACCCGTTGAAAAACTTTAAGAACTAAATGTAAACTCCGGAGGAGCAATTGATTGAAACACAGTCCTGACTCTAATCAGAGCCTGACAAAAAGAATGTACATCTGGGACATCTGCCAGACGCTGATGTAACAAAGAAGATAAATTATAGATCTGACCCTCAGTGAACCCTGTACCGAGTCTTATTAGAGAAAAATCCTGGGAATCCTAGTCCTACTCCATGAGTAACTCTTGGATTCACACTAAGAAAGATATTCATGCCCCATCTCATGGAAAATCTCCCTATTTATAGGCTACATGCCTGAATAAAGGTATCTTAAAACCAAATCAAAGAAACCTCGCTAGTATAGGAACAAGCGTCCAATCTCCAAGCATTCAGCTGTAGAAATAAACTAGACTTGGGTGGAAGAAAAGAGCCTGAATAAGAGGTCCTTCCGCAATAGAAATGCCCAAGGTTGCAGAGACGACATGCTCACCAGACCGGTATACCAAATCCTGCGAAGCCACTTAGAAGCGAGGAGGATCACTGAAGCCTTCCTGTATTTGATTTTCCCAGCAAAGAAGCGCAAACGGGAGAATAGATCTTCTAGGCCAAAAGACCAAAAAAAACGCTCAGGCAGTCATCATCTCGGACTGGGTGACCTGGACCTGGACCCGAAACCCAAAAGCCAGGCAGCCTGACAAGACGTCACGAGAGTTAACGCCGGCCGACCCCATTTAAAAATCAGGTTGGAGAATAGTCCCAGAAGAAGTCCCCCAATTGAAAAGTCTGACTACTCAGAAAATCTAAGTCCCAAGTGTCCACCCATGGGAAATGGATCGCCAACAGATAGCAAGAATGAAACTGGTCCAAAGCCAACAGAAGTCAGACAAGAGGAGCCGTGAAACTCGCTCTCAGTTGCAGGAAGTCTATAAAAAAACAGACTCCGCTTGAGTCCACACTCTGCTAAATCATATTCCCTGGAATAGGTGATCCAGAAACAACCACCATAGAAAAAAACAGTTATATGAGGAGACAAGTTTGCATAGTCTCTGTTCCATTACCTGAGGAAGCCTAACTGTATAGGTCTGAGGCGGAACGAACAAACAGAATTGCAAGAGACACAAGGCGCTGCTTAGTCCATCAACCTTAGAAGGATGAACGTTAAATGGACCTCAGCGGGGATAGAACCAGCGACCCTAAGGTTGTTACAGAACATGGCCACAGTGCCTTAGCATGCTAAGCCATCTGTCTGGCTAATGTCCATTGCCGTCACCAGCAGCACGAATACCTTTCTATACAGAGCCACCAAGGACCAAAAAGTGGACTGAAGGACTGAACCAGAATAGATAGACCCAGACGTCCTGACCGCAGTCAGAAAAATCATCATTGATATGGAATGCCTAATGATCCAAGAAAGCTACCCTTGTGCTTGGAACTAAGGAACCTTTTTTTTTTTTTTTTCAAAGACACCGTCCACCCGTGAGCTCACGGAAAGTATAACACCATGTCCGTGCAAATCTTGCTTACTGTAAAGATGACACCTGGGCTAGGACATTAGTCAAAAGTGCGCCATTGTAATGCCTCATAACTGAAATACCGCCAACAGCGATCCCAGAGCCTCCGTAAGAACTCGACAATGTGGAAGGAAGAGTTTGTCCAGAAAGGCAAACCCTAAAACTTAAGACGATTCCAGTGAACGGCACATGAAGGCACTAAACTCTCAATCCATCCTTGACATAAATTGACTCAAGGATAAAAAGGGACAATTTAATAGTCTCCCTCTTGAAGGACAGGACCCTTCTTAAAAAAATGGTTTGAAAAGTCCCCTCTTTTGGGAACCACCACCCGACCAGTAACTCCAGATCCTGTACCAGTAGTAGAATTGGAACAAACCCAGGTCTGAGAGGACTCCTACGCAGTGTAAGGGCATCTCATCCGTTGTCTGATCCTCAGACAATCTTGAAATCAGAAGCAGCCTCTGAGAGGAAAACATTTGAGCCCGAGACCACACTTGCACGAAGACAGAAAGTCAGCCCCTACAAGAGCAATCCCGGACCGGAGCCTGGTCCCCATGCTGTCAGTGATTCAACAGCATGTTATGTGGTCAACAAAATCTTGGTCTTAGCACATATTCCATAAAACAAGGCTCTAACCATAAAGTTTCAAGAGCCGGAACAGAATCACCTATGCTCTCAGCTTGATAACTGGAAGAGAAGAATCTTTACTAACACCTCACTTTGCCATCTCCTATCTAACTAACACAGGCAAAGAGAATGACTGGAGTGGGAGGGAAGGGAGGAGCTATATATACAGCTCTGCTGTGGGGCTCTTTGCCTCCTCCTGCTGACCAGGAGGCGATATCCCACAAGTAAGGATGAAATCCGTGGACTCATCGTATCTTGTAAAAGAAATTGCTCAGATTATCTTGACAAACTAAATCTCCTTGTTTTATCGCTCGATAACCAAGAAAGTCTAGCAGCCCCAATAACTGACATAGAACTAAAACAAGCCATCTCCTCACTGAAACCAAATAAAGCCCCAGGTCCCGATGGTCTTTCTGATCTATATTATAAAACATTTGGTCAGACCTTAGCACCATATTTATTAAATCTTTTTCAAAGTGTTGATGAAGGAGGTTGCCTCCCTGATACAATGCTGCAGGCAGCAATTACTGTAATTCCCAAGCCAGGGAAAACTCCGGATCAACCAGCAAACTATCGCCCTATCTCGTTGTTGAACACTCATCTAAAACTGCTCGCAAAAATCCTTGCTTCCCGACTGAACAAATTACTACCAGAAATAATATTGCCTGATTAAGTGGGATTCGCCCCATTTAGAAAGGCTAAGGAAAACACCACAAAAGTTATTGATCTAATGCACTATATAAATAGCAAACACACCCCGACTATCTTTTTATCTACCGACGCGGAGAAAGCATTCGATAGACTTGATTGGACCTTTCTAGAAATGACTCTTCGAAAATTCCTTTTTCCCCAATAATTCATACAGCGTGTACTTGTACTATACTCATTCCCGACAGCACAGGTTAGAGTTAATGGTCTACTTTCTGAACAATTTGAAATCAGAAATGGTACCAGACAGGGTTGGCCCCTCTCGCCCTTATTGTTTATACTCTCCCTTGAATCCTTGGCCTCCTCAATTCATCAAAATCTCGTAATCCAAGGCATACAAATTAAAAATAGCAATTATAAATTGGCAATGTATGCCGATGACACCCTTTTGACCCTTACAACCCCAACCTCTTCCATCATAGTGTTATTAAAAGAGTTAATCACATATGGGACAATCTCCAACTTTAAAGTAAACATGACTAAGTCTGAGGTTTTACCAATCTAACTCCCACTGATATTGCAAATCTGCGGGCCGTGAGCACATTTAAAATTCAGCAGAAATCCTTGAAATACCTAGGGGTACATCTAACACCTTGCATAGATAACTTACTATTACTAAATTATAATAGGTTACTGAATGAAACCATTAGACTTACCTCATCCTGGCTATCCAAAATTGTCTCATGGACGGGCAGGATAAATACAGTTAAGATGACCCTTTTACCTAAGATTCTATATCTGCTTCAAACCCTCCCCATCCCACAGACAATTCCATATTTAATCAAGATTCAGAGAATTTTAAGCGAGTACATCTGGAAACGCAAACAAAAAAAAAACTATGTACTCCCATAGGGTTGCAGGTGGTCTGGGTGTCCCCCATCTACTTTTATATAAAAGAGCAGTCTCCCTTCACAGAATTTGGGCCTGGTGCCAACATTCAAACTTTAAAAGCTGGGTGCAACTAGAAAATGATTTAGCAGATACCCCCAGTCTGGGTAACATTAGCTGGAACCCTAGACGCTCTGTAATGTTAATAGAGAAGGGAATTCCAACTGTAACAGAAACCCTTACAGATTGGAAAATCATACTTAAACAAAGCAGGTATATCTCATCTGCTATATCCCCATTATCTCCACTTCTCCATAATCCTGACTTCGCTGCTGGGAACTCTTGGCCACTCCCGACAACTTGCTCTCAGAGAGATACAATTCCAACAATTGAAGTAATGGAAAATAAAACCCTAAAATCTCTGCAAGCTATTAAAGACCTGGATAATGCTTTTTTCTCCTCATGGTTTAGATATCACCAAACCAATCACTATTTAGCTACACATAAATTAAGAGAAAATCTCACCAGGTCACTCACAAGCTTTGAAAAAATGTGTTAG